>NC_047119.1:38493228-38575728 GCF_902500255.1 Thalassophryne amazonica | reverse complement strand
CTACGCCTTCGGGTCGGGGACAGGTCTCTCACCGTTGTCTCGGCCTACGGGCCGAGCGGCAGCGCAGAGTACCTTCCTGGAGTCCCTGGGAGGGGACTAGATAGTGCTCCAACTGGGGACTCCATTGTTCTCCTGGGGGATTTCAACGCCCATGTGGGCGGCGACAGTGAGACCTAGAGGGGGGTGATCGGGAAGCACGGCCTCCTTGATCTGAACCCGAGTGGTGTTCACTTGTTGGACTTCTGTGCTAGTCACAGTTTGTCCATCACCAACACCAAGTTCGAGCACAAGGGTGTCCATAAGTGCACGTGGCACCAGGACACCCTGAGCTGGAGGTCGATGATCGACTTTGTAGTCGTATCATCTGACCTTCAGCCACGTGTCTCGGACACTCAAATGAAGAGAGGGGCAGAGCTGTCGACTGATCACCACCTGGTGGTGAGTTGTATCCACTGGGAGGGTAGGAAGCCGGTCAGACCTGGCAGACCCAAACGTATCGTGAGGGTCTGCTGGGAACGACTGGCGGAACCCTCTGTCAGCGAGGTCTTCAACTCCCACCTCCAGGAGAGCTTCTCCCAGATCCCGGGGGAGGTTGGAGACATGGAGTCCGAGTGGACCATGTTCTCCACCTCCATTGTCGATGCGGCTGCTCGTAGCTGTGGTCGCAAGGTCTCTGGTGCCTGTCGCGGCAGCAATCCCCGAACCCGGTGGTGGACACCGGAAGTAAGGGATGCCGTCAAGCTGAAGAAGGAGTCCTACTTATCTTTGTTGGTAGGTGGGACCCCAGGTGGGACCCCAGAAGCAGCTGACAGGTACAGGCAGCCCGTGCGGTCACAGAGGCAAAAACTCGGGTCTGGGAGGAGTTCGGGGAGGCTATGGAGGAGGACTATCAGTCGCCCTCAAAGAGATTCTGGCAAACCGTCCAACGCCTCAGGAGGCAGAAGCAGCTCTCCACCAGCACTGTTTACAGTGCGGGTGGGGAGCTGTTGACCCTGACTGGGGATGTTGTCGGGCGGTGGAAGGAGTACTTCGAGGATCTCCTCAATCCCATCGTCACGTCTTCCGAAGAGGAAGCAGAGACTGGGGACTCAGAGGCGGACTCATCCATTACCCAGGCTGAAGTCACCGAGGTGGTTACAAAGCTCCTCGGTGGCAAGGCTCCTGGGGTGGATGAAATCCGTCCTGAGTACCTTAAGTCTCTGGATGTTGTGGGACTGTCTTGGCTGACCCGCCTCTGCAACATCGCGTGGTGATCGGGGACAGTGCCTCTGCATTGGCAGACCGGGGTGGTGGTCCCTCTGTTTAAGAAGGGGGACCGGAGGGTGTGTTCCAACTATAGGGGGATCACACTCCTCAGCCTCCCCGGTAAGGTCTATTCCAGAGTACTGGAGAGGAGAATTCGACCGATGGTCGAACCTGGGATTCAGGAGAAGCAGTGTGGTTTTTGTCCTGGTCGCGGCACACTGGAACAGCTCTACACGCTCCATCGGGTGCTCGAGGGTTCATGGGAGTTTGCCCAACCAATCCACATGTTTTGTGGATCTGGAGAAGGCGTTCGACCGTGTCCCTCAGGGCACCCTGTGGGGAGTGCTGCTGGAGTACGGGGTCCGGGGTCCTTTGCTAAGGGCTATCCGTTCCCTGTACGGCCGCAGCAGGAGCTTGGTTCGCATTGCCGGTAGTAAGTCAAACCTGTTTCCAGTGCACGTTGGCCTCCGCCAGGGCTGCCCTTTGTCACCGGTTCTGTTCATTATTTTTATGGACAGAATTTCTAGGCGCAGCCAGTGTGTAGAGGGGGTCTGGCTTGGGAACCACAAAATCTCATCTCTGCTGTTTGTGGACGATGTGGTTCTGTTGGCTTCGTCAAATCAGGACCTTCAGCGTGCACTGGGGCGGTTTGCAGCCGAGTGTGAAGCGTCCGGGATGAAAATCAGCACCTCCAAATTAGAGGCCATGGTTCTCGACCGGAAAAAGGTGCTTTGCCCTCTTTAGGTCGGTGGAGTGTCCTTGCCTCAAGTGGAGGAGTTTAAGTATCTCGGGGTCTTGTTCACGAGTGAGGGAAGGATGGAGCATGAGATCGATAGATGGATCGGTGCAGCATCTGCAGTGATGCGGTCGCTGTATCGGACCGTCGTGGTGAAGAGAGAGCTGAGTAGGGGGGCAAAGCTCTCGATTTACCGATCGATCTATGTTCTGATCCTCACCTATGGTCATGAGATTTGGCTCATGACCGAAAGAATGAGATCGCGAGTACAAGCGGCCGAGATGAGTTTCCTCTGCAGGGTGGCTGGGCGCTCCCTTAGAGATAGGGTGAGGAGCTCTGTCACTCGGGAGGAGCTCGGAGTCGAGCCACTGCTCCTCCACGTTGAAAGGTGTCAGCTGAGGTGGCTCAGGCATCTTTTCCGGATGCCCCCTGGACGCCTCGCTGGAGAGGTGTTCCGGGCACGTCCCACTGGGAGGAGGCCCCGGGGAAGACCCAGGACACGCTGGAGGGACTATATCTCTCGGCTGGTTTGGGAACGCCTTGGGGTTCCCCCCGGAGGAGCTGGGGGAGGTGTGTGTGGATGGGGAGGTCTGGGCGGCTTTGCTTGAGCTGCTGCCCCCGCGACCCGACTCCGGATAAAGCGGAAGAAAACGGATGGATATATATATATATAGTGTGTGTGTGTGTGTGTGTATATATGTACACAGTGAGGCAAAATTCTAGCTCTCACAGACCTGTTAGTTCTTCTTTAAGAAGCCCTCCTGCACTCATTACCTGTATTAATTGCACCTGTCTGAACTTGTCACCTGTATAAAAGACACCTGTCCACACACTTAATCAATCACACTCCACCCTGTCCACCACGGCCAAGACCAAAGAGCTGTCCAAGCCACCAGGGACAAAATTGTAGACCTGCACAAGGCTGGGATGCACTACAGGACAATAGGCAAGCAACTTGGTTAGAAGGCAACAACTGTTGGTGTAATTATTAGAAAATGGAAGAAACATAAGATGACTGTCAATCTTCCTCAGTCTGGGGCTCCATGCAAAATCTTGCCTCGTGGGGTAAGGATGATTCTGAGAAAGCCCAGAACTACACGGGAGGACCTGGTCAATGACCTGAAGAGAGCTGGGACCACAGTCACAAAGATTATATTAGTAAGGGCCCTGTCCCACATAGTGCGAATTTGGTCAAAGTGCGCATGAAGCAGAAATCGTATGCAAAACATGTAAATTCGTAGCTGCCTCGAACACCTCGTACACCTGTTGCTACAACTATCTGCGCACATCAGTGGCTAAAAGACAGAGTGTGCACTGTGCGAGCCCATCGAACACTCTTGCAGCAGGTGTCTGCCAAATTCCAGCTGACACACACAAACATCTAACACCACTTGACTGGCACTTAGAAAATGTGTGGCCATTCGCACTGTTAACATGATAACAGACAGATTTCACATTCAGCTCGACAGTAATTGTCTGCAGACTAAGTGCCCCACGAGTGTGGCTTTGCAAAACAGCAACACAACATGTGAGGTACCAGAGTGTTGGCTCTGCGGGGGCGCACTTGTTGTACAGATGGTGTGTTCTGGACGTCATGGCCGGGAAAGACGTACAGTGTTTGGATGGTCATGAACTTTCAACTGTCCACAGTGACGCATGTGTGTGCTTGCTGTCTTCACGTGGACATACAGATAAACATATATCGCTGTTGCAACAGGCTGCGGCAAGGGCGCACATTGACAGGCTGCCCCAGGTGACAATGGACCATCAGATCATAACACACAGCGGGCGATCTGACTATCACGTCACCAACGTGAGCTCTGTTCCACATGGACACATGCTGTTTACAAGCCAGCAATGGTAGCACAGTGGGAAGGTTTCAGGCTGGCAATCAGTAAAGTGCAGGTTTGAATCCCGTGGGTGGCATGTATTTTTTTATTGTTATTGTTTTTGGCGCGATGTGGTTCCACACGTAACAGCTGTTTTTTTATTATTATTTTTATTCCACCGCAGCGGCGCGATGTAGTTCCACACGTATCAGCTGGTTTTTATTTTTTACTTATTCCACAGCAGCGGCGCGATGTGGTTACACATGCTCCAGTTGCTTGCGCTGTTTGTACATGAGTGTGCACGAAACCTTCACAGTAGCATCGTACACGCCTGCCTGTCTGCGCGATGTTCTCATGGTTCGCTAATTCGAACTGTTTCAAGCTGTTTCACCGTAATTCAACCAAATTCACACGATGTGTTAAGGGGACCAACGCACTACTACGCCGTCATGATTTAAGATCCTGCAGGGCATGCAAGGTCCCCCTGCTCAGGCCAGCACACGTCCAGGACTGTTTGAAGTTCGCCAGGGACCATCTGGATGATTCAGAGGTGGCATGGGAGAAGGTCATGTGGTCACATGAGACCAAAATAGTGCTTTTTGGTATCAACTCCACTTGCTGTGTTTGGAGGATGAGAACAACCCCAAGAACACCGTCCAAATCATGAAGTATGGCGTGGAAACATCATACTTTGTGCAAATTTGGTCAAGAACTACAGGAAACATCTGCCTTCTGTAATGGCAAACAAAGGTTTCTGTTCCAAATATTAATGTCTGTTTGTCTATTGTATCAAATACTTATTTCGTGAAATAAAATACAAATTGTTTAAAAATCATACAGTGTGATTTTCTGAATGTTTTTAGATTCGGTCTCTCACAGTTGAAGTGTACCTATAATAAAAATTACAGACCTCTCCATTCTTTGTAGGTGGGAAAGCTTCCTGAATTATTCGGTACCTTATAACTTAAAATGACAAACTGAGTTATTAAAAAAAAGAATCCCTTGCCCCACACACAGTGGTCATGAATGGGGAAACTAGCTACAGAGACCAAAACTAGTTTGTGTAGCAGGCAGTAAACATTTTCCTTTGTGATGTAAAGTTGGACATTTTAACATAAGGTTCTATAGGGATTGACTTTTCAGCACCAGATGATGACGCTTGGTAAATTGTTAATAAGCAGCATGCCCCCTTCTCTTTGTTCTCCCAATCTGCTGAGTTACTACAAAAAAATAAATTCACCAAAAGGTTGTGGTGATTTGGCATTTTGTGAAAGGGCATCACTCCACAGATGTGACGTGGAGAGCGTTTAGCCGCTTCCAGCTCTTACTCTTGTTTTTGTTGCATTTTATTAGCATTAACGTAGGATTGTATAGGGCAGAATCAGATGGGCCTGTACTGGAAAAGGTGGAGTAAATGGTGTTCAGGAAAGTCAAAGACAATGGGAGGCCATGAGGGACCTGAAAGAGAATATAACGGTGTTTGTGTGAAGTCGCTATCCCCCAGGAAGTATGATTCTGCAAAACATGTTTTCATGATTTTTTAATTTTTTTTTCCTATACATAGGTTACATAGGTAGATCCATAAATATTTGGACACTGACCATTTTTGTAATTTTGCCTTCATATTTGTGCACTACAAAAATGGATTTGGAATCAAACAAGATGTGCTCGCAGTGTAGAATTTTAGTTTTAATCCAAGAGGGATTAAAAATATCAAATTAGTCATACAGGATCTAAGGCTATTTGTATACACCGTCCCACCTTTTTCAGAGGCCAGAGGTAAGCGGACAGATGCAACAAAAGCACATATTAATACAAGTCATTACTTTTATAGCCAGTTTTGAATCTTTCTTAGACGTTAAATACATCAGTCTTTTGAAAATTACAAGCAGCAATGTGGCAAATGTGTCGGGAGTAGGCAGTTTCAAATAAGTGAGTGACTGTGCACACGGGAGACAAGTGACGGAAGCCACCAAGACCCCATGACAACTCTGAAGGAGTTAAAGGCTTATAGGGTTATGCACAAACGGAATTGTGCAACTTTTGCCTGCTGGTGGTGGTGCATCACCAGTTTATCGTCATGGTGGAGTGGCACAGAAAATAATTTTTTTTTATAAAATAAGATGTGAAATTTTCAATCCAGTTTGCCAGAAGTAATATGGGGAGTTGAGCCTAGATTTGATCTGTTTTATTGTGTTAAAATCCTTCTCCACTCCACCATGAAGCTGTATTTTAATTTGGGCTACCAATATGTTGATCTGGGTTCAATTCCCAGTCGGGCTTAGCAATATGGAAAATCTCAACACAATTTTTTTTTTAAATTTCGGGTAATATTGATACATATCACGATGTCAATCAAACCACTAGTTCTGTCAAGGTTCCTCAGACGCTTCTTTTCAACAATATCCTTGTCTTTTGACCCTTGCACTGTCTTCTTCAGGAACCCTGTTGCTTGAGTTTTCATTAATAATTTCCATCTTCACAGTGTCTCTTATTTCCCTCTTAGTGCAGCGGATACCTGAAAAAAATGCTTCAAATGGTGATGCAAGCACCAAATTTGGCACACATACTCCTTAGTCATTACTCTTATATAAAAGCCGGGTACCCACGTGAACTTTCAATAGGCGGCCAAGAAGGGGTCAATTGAAGTATTACACAGGGGTCAAAATTTAAAAATGCTCCAATCATATTGAAATGCATTTTATATTATTTGTCTGATCATAAAGATTCCAAAAAAGGTAGAGTTTGGACTATCTGTGAATGAATGGTCTGGAGTTATGGGGTAAAAACAGCAAGAACACTGAGAAAGGTCAATTTCAGTTTGTACAGGGGTCAAAAGTTAAAGTTGCTTCAATTTTGGTAAAAAGTGGTGCAAATTACTGGTTGAGCTAATAGGATTAATAAATGGAATAGTTTTGACTGTGTTGCGTGCTTGGTTTGCAAAGTAAAGGTTAAACAATATCAGCATCCATTGGATTCTATGACATGTGACATATGCTACCCTGTAACATGATAACTAAGCATGATACATGATGCAAACTATTCCTTTTTAAAACCGTATTCACCCAACTAAAAATTGGAAGAACTTTAACTTTTGACCCCTGTACAAATTGAAACTGACCTTTGTCACTGTTCTTGCTGTTTTTACCCCATAACTCCGGAACATTCATTCACACAGTCCAAACTATACCTTTTTGGAATCTTTATGATCAGACAAATAATATGGAATACCTTTCAATATGATTGGAGCATTTTTAAATTTTGACCCATGTGTAATACTTCAATTGACCCCTTCTTGGCCACCTATTGAAAGTTCACGTGGGTACCCGGCATTTTTAAAAGAGTAATGTCTAAGGAGTATGTATGCCAAATTTGGTGCTTGCATCACCATTTGAAGGATCCCTCAGTAAATATTCACTTATCTGCTGCACTATCTGGTTGCACACAATATACACCCTTTAATAAAACAATTATGATATAAAATAGTTTGTATTTGCCGCACTGATTGTTGCTGCATCGAATGAACCATAAAATCGAGCATGTATCCTGAATGCATTCTGCAGCACTTTCAAACTGTACTTTCTGAAATATCAGCTTTCAGTAAGAAGGTGTAGAATATATTGTCTAGGAGGAAACAAAACCAGAACATCTTATTCTGCATTTCACACACATTTACACATTGTGTTAGGCTTGTGGGGATCGACTCTTGAAAGTATGAACATCGACTATGATTGAGTGAGCAAACAGTGGAAATACTGTAATCATTTGTGCCTGTAGGCACCCAATCAGTCAGCAAAACCCAAGACGAGCGTTTGCAACAAGAGTGGAATTAATTACACAGTCGTGAAGTTTGCATTTTGTTTTCTAAAAGGACACAAAGAAAACACGGCCAGCAGTGATGACGATGCGCACTGTGACACCTAATAAGCCAGGTACAAGTGAGTGACGAGTGGGTACAAAATGAAACTCTTGAAACTTTTTCCTTAATAAGAACATGATCAAATGTCCTTCTGCCATCCTATTTGTTTTGGTGTAGGTGTATCTTATTTGTCTACACCTGCAACAACTGTGAGCTCACTCAGGAAATGCACTGGAGCTGCAGTAGCTGAGGTGCAGCTGCTTTTGGCTTTACAGTTGTTACTTATTAATGTTTATAGCTCCCGCTTCATTTGTATTGAAGCCTGGAGTCGTGAACAACCAGCATTCTTGATTTCGATGACGTGAAATCTTCATTGTACAAAATCACTGGTTTTAGCTCCATTTAATTTCAGAATCACATAAAAAAATTGTGGAACTTGTAATATTCTAAATTTTGGCAGAAACTGTATATGACATTGTGCAAATACTGAGATGTCATGTGCCATAGCTACATCTTCCCACTCCCAACTCATCACATTAGTACACTTGGTCAGTGCCCCCTTCCGTCACAGTGTGATGTTTGGTACTGTACCCCCTACTTACTGTACCCCCTACCACGTACTCCAATTAAGGGCCATGGGGGGGGACTGTCTGGGGCTTATCCCAGCAATCATAGAATGTGAGGTAGCAGGATTCCAGTCTGTTGCAGGGCCATATATACACAAACAAGCACATTCACACCTGCACGCACACCTACTGACAATTTAAAGTAATCAATCCACCTAACCTGCGTATCTTTGGATGTGGGAGGAAACTGGAGCACCCAGCAAACACGGGGAGAACATGTAAACTACACACAGAAAGGCCACTTGTAGGAATTGAACCCATGACCTTCTCACTGTGAAGCCATTGCTGCAAACTGGTGATTGGTGTGACACTGGGTTGGTTGTAGCCACAGAAAGTACACAGATAAGTACAACTGATAAGATACTGATATTTACTGCATGCAGCTACTAGATTAGTAGTAGTATTAGTCCTGGAGTACATTAATACTACTTGGTGAAGTTATCTTTTTTTTTTCCAAATATGGTTTTTAATTTAATTCAGTTTTGTTGTGGTTTGATGATGTACAAGCAGAGTGCAGTACCATATTTTAGAGTATGAGTCTCACATGTCAAAAAATGGCACCTGAAAAGAAAAGAAAAAAGTTGCATGATTTTTATGTATCAGCTGTTTTATTTTG
Organism: Thalassophryne amazonica; assembly: GCF_902500255.1. NCBI lineage: Eukaryota > Metazoa > Chordata > Actinopteri > Batrachoidiformes > Batrachoididae > Thalassophryne > Thalassophryne amazonica. The sequence continues at coordinate 38,566,817 of NC_047119.1, read as the reverse complement.
GATTTTTGTGCAATGGCGTCATGTAGTTTGTATTATTGGTATTCATTTTGTTTTATTTATTTATTTTTATTATTTATTATTTGGACTGGTTTTTAATGAATTTATGTGTTTTAGTGAGGGAACTAAACACTTATCAGAATCTGCTGGGAGAGCTCTAGGATCAATACAAAGCAGAATGAAGATCTTACCAGATACAGGTTTCTCTGTGTTTACAAAGCTTTACGATGCAATGGTTGGTTCTATTTTGTTTTATGCTGCTGGTGTGTGGGGCTTTGAGGAAGTCAAACATATTAGTAGTCTTCAAAACAGAGTGGTTAGATGCTTCTTAGGTGTTCATAAGTTCACTGCTAAACTGGCTGTAGAGGTTGACATGGGGTGGGAGCCCTGCATTATAAAGCAGAGAATAGAGATGCTTCATTTATGGAACAGCTTCATTCAGCTGGCAGAGGACAGGCTGACCAAAAAAATTTTCTTATGGGATTGTTCAAATAATTATCCGTGGGCCAAAGAAATAACTAACTTATTTACAATTTCGAATTTGAATTGCATTTATATGAATAAATTGCAGTGTAACTTAAATTTCTTCAATTTTTTTTCAATAATTATAAAATGCAATGGAAAAGTGATATTTGTAAGAAAACAAAACTAAGGAATTATATACAATTTAAGGAGGAATACCAGACTGAGCCTTATGTGAAGTTAAATTTGTCCTGGAAACAGCGGCCCCTTTGTGCTCAGATTAGATCTGGTCGTCTTCCTCTGGCAGTGGAAGTGGGCAGGTATAAGGGTCTTTCTGAACAGGAGAGAGTTTGTATTTTTTGTGACACTGATGTTGTGGAATGAGTATCATTTTGCTCTTTACTGTCCTTTGTATTCTGATTTAAGACTGTTTATTTCAATGTGTGCAAAAAAATAATGTAGATGTGTTTTGGTTTTCTGAGGAGAAAATCTTGAGTTGGATTTTTGAAAAAGAAATATTTGCTTTTGCTGTTTTTGTTTGTAAAGCCTGGGAAAGGTGGCAGCAGGTGCTGTACCCAGTTGTATCTTGAAATTGTGCAATTTGTGACAAGTATGTGGTTCTCTTGATTTGTATATGGAGTGTCTCATAAGTCCATGTGGGCTGGGCACCAGTGGTGCATGACACATTAATAAAAATCAATCAATCAATCATTCAATCAATCATAAAGCTCCTGATTTTTGAAAATGACCTCGTAAAATCCTTTAATTCGTGGCTGGAAACGTAGCATTTTAAAGCAAGTCCCTGTGTGTTTTTTTCCTGCTGCAGGTGCATTTCTCATGCTGGTGCTGTGCTCTGACCACACAGAAGTATACTGTAATAATTTAAACATTTAATGCACCGACGCTGTAGTGTGATCATCAGATGACCTGATCGATTGATCAGGGTGATCACGTCTGATTAATGCGCTGTTTAAACACTGAAAGTGCCGTGGCTGTCGGTGATCACCACACCGACAGATCACACAGCACATCTTTCGAATGGCTCTTTAAAAGTTTAAATCATCACAGCGTTTCATTATTCAGGTCTGTGATGACCTGATCAGCGGATGATCAGACATCGTCAGGTCCGCTGATCAGGAAGCAGCCACTCTTGCGCTTTAAAAGTTTAAAGAGTCACAACCCTCCATTCATTCACGGCAGCGTTTCCCACAGCCAGTCCATTCATCAGCATTCTGTACAGAATGAAAATGGTCGACCAAGATAAAAAATGAAAACAAAAAAATAAAATAATATTGCCGCGCACCACAAGGTGCAGGACCCACCAGAACCACTGGGTTGAAACGGGGCTGTCGGCAGATGCTGGATAATCATCAAGGTGTGACAGCTGCATTAATTTATTAGACGTACGTTTTTAATATGGCAGGCATATGCTGACTAAATCGTCAAGGTGTGACAGAGCCTTATAGAAACATGCTCACAGCTCTTGATGTTCCCAAGCGGTCTCCCAGACAAATACTAATCAGGAATTACTCTGCTTAACTTTTGGAATCTGATGGGAAGAGTTGGTCTCAGAGCCATGTGGTTGTGGTTAAATGCTGTGGTTAAGTACTGTGCCGTGTCTATATAGCTGAAATATCCTGTGTTCGACTGGGTGCCCGTGTTCTTTATATACCACAGGTGAGCACAAGTAGTGGTCTTGGTATTTAAAGAACCCAGGCACTGGGTGCAAAAATGACAACTGCACTGAATGGAAACTAGTAATCAAACTTAATCTGGTTTGAATGGAGCATCTGAAATAGCTGAAGTGGCTTCAGAGAAGGGACCTGTGGTGTGAGCCTGCAGACTGGCCATTTCACCCATAACGTACAGTTCTTGACAACCCCCGACCCAAAAGAAAAAAAAAAAACATTTGCATTGCAAATGATTTTTTTTTTATATACACATAGACTTCACCACCACCGTTGAAACTTGGATTGCTCTTCACATCTGGAACACATATAAGGTAAGCAGACACCAATAAAACATTTGATAGATCCAATATTTATGGAATGGGACTTGGCTGCCAGAGATTTCCTTTTTACACTGCTGACATCTGAGCAGGCGTTCAAAGGCCAAAAGCAGAAAAAGATATAAAATTGCTCCATTATCAGCAGGATGTCGGCTCAAACAGAAGAGGAAGCCTTCTTTTCTGAGACTCATAAAATATAATTTCCCCCCCCCAAAAGAAAATCCTCTATCAGTGTTTTTGTGTGGAGTCTTTTCTTATTTCTTTCCTTCATTTCTGAAAGTAGCTGAGGATAATCCTTCAACTGTGTCTGTCAAACTTGCCCACACTGTCACAGTCAGTGGAGAGTAGTACAGGTCGTACTTTTTCAGTACTGCTGCTGCAACTAGAACTAATTTTTGTGGTACAGTTGTGGTGGGGACAAATAAGTTGAGGTCACTCTGCGTACCTGCTGCATTAGGGGGCTATTTGCTTGGGTATGTACCAGACGATGCAGACTCCTGCCATATATCATGACAGAGCTTCAGTTCATGAGGGCGCAACATCACATTTCGCTGGTACCAGCCGTGCTTTGAAACAATCTATTCTGGATGTAGAATAGCAGGATTTCGTTTCATGCAAGCACAAGTAGATTTTGATAATTGAATAAAATAGACCAAATGGTAAATGGACCATTTATATAGCGCTTTTCCATCTGCATCAGACGCTCAAAGCGCTTTACAATTATGCCTCACATTCACCCTGATGTCAGGGTGCTGCCATACATGGCGCTCACTACACACCAGGAGCAATAGGGGATTAAAGGCCTTGCCCAAGGGCCCTTAGTGATTTTCCAGTCAGGCGGGAATTTGAACCCATGATCTTCTGGACTCAAGCCCAATGCCTTAACCACTAGACCATCACCCGGGCTTTACGTTCTCAGGGTGCAGAACTACTTTGTGTCCCTAAGGTGAATAAGAAGTCTGCGGGTCACAGAGCTTTCTCTTATCATGCCCCTGTTCTGTGGAATGATCTCCCTGCGTCAATAAAACAGTCAGATTCTGTGGAGATTTTCAAGTCCAGACTTAAGGCGCACTTATTTTCCCTTTCATATGGCTAGCATACTGGTACAGTTTTGTTTTACGCTTTTTACTCTTTTAATTCATTAATTAGTAATTAGAGCAGGCTTTGGCCTCAACTTTACCTAAATTCTGGGTCTTCTAGTGAAGTTTAGGGCTAGTGGCCGGTGATCACCTTAGTATTTCTCTGTTTTTCTTGTTGTTTAATGCTGTTAAATTATACAGTATTTTTTGTCTTTCTGATGCCTGATTCTGTTTTTTTCTCTCTGTTTAGGGTGCAGCTCCATCCAGAGATGGGAGTTGTGATCGTGTTGGCGATCCTCCTGTCCTGTGCGCCAATAGTATTTCTTATATGTTCGTCTGTGAATTGTTCTGTAATTTATGTTTGTAGCATGGCGCAAGCAGAGGGTCACCCCTTTGAGTCTGGTCTGCTTGAGGTTTCTTCCTCAGAGGGAGTTTTTCCTTACCACTGTTGCTCTGGGGGTTGGTAAGGTTAAGCCCTGTTTACACATAGACGGTAAGAGCTCCCGGAAGCGTCCCGGAAGAGTTTTTGGCCGTCTTAAGGATCACACGCCGTTGTTAACGCCGGCGCTAGGGGGCGTGGCTTAGTTCCGGCTTTACTGGGAATCGTCGAAAAAATTATTCAACATGTCGAATAATTCCGGGAGCGCTCCCGGAGAATTTGCGTGACGACGGAGACAACGCGAACAACGGCATTTGATACTTTTTAATCGCCGTTTCATTCTGCCCCTTCCTGTAGTGCCGCAGTTTACACCGACGTAACTGGCGGCCGGCGTTGTATCCCTACTCAAGGGCGTTTTAACCGGCGACAGAGGCAGACAAAACGATGGCGCTAGTGGACAGTACGCCATTCTAAACGCCACCTCCTGGTTAACGACGTTCCAAACGGCCGATAAGCGGCGGTCAATATAAAAAAAAACGGTAGCGTGCTGCATGCAGGCCTCTCACTCGCGGCCAGCTCCAGATATTTTTGCAGAGAAGCTCCAGTATGCCTCCTAAAAGAAAATTGGCAGCAGCAAGGACTTACCAAGAGGTCTGGTTCAGAAGCAGAGGGTAGCCCTGTGGTGGAGACGAGCAACACGTTGAGGAGGGGAAAAGGAAAGAGAAGAAAAGGCTGAGGATGATCTCTCTCCCTCTGCAGTGACAGGCATGTATTCCTGCTGCTTCAGCCTATTATACTCTGGGGGCGGTGCTTATATGCAAAAGTTAATGGAGTAACGCAGGATTTGCCTGGATAAATCCAGCGGTACACAGGGCATTATCGGCGGCAGCGAACACTGCCATTCTCACGCGCGTCTTAACCTGCGATTGTAAAGGATAGAGCTGGGTATTAACCCCCGTTGCCTGACGTGTGCCGGATGCTACGGCGTCAAAACACAGCTTTATTCGGCAGATTTAGCAGCATTTTATCTGGGTATTTGCGGCTAGTACGGTGGTCAAAACGCCGGCGAAATGCTCCGTCCCTTTCCACCGCGAAAACAGCTGGAAGTACCGCGAACTTCGGTCTACGTACTACCCGCCGACAAAACCGTCTATGTGTAAACCATGCTTTTCTGTGTGAAGCGCTTTGAGGCAACTCTGTTGTGATTTGGCGCTATATAAATGAAAATAAATTGAAATTAAAATTATACCACAAATCAAAGCCCTAAACAAAATTAATTCTAATAAAAAAAGAATAAGTGCCAATAAAAAATTCATAAGGTTGTGTGTGCGTTCCCCTGGCTCTGTCTGTGTCTTTTGTGTTTGCCTTCGTGTCCAGTCCTTGCGTACATATGTTCAGTTTGTTGCCCACTCACCCCTTTTGGTGTGTGTGTGTGTGTGCCCCTAGGTCGTCTCTGTCTGGTGTAGGTATGAGCGGGAGTCTGTTTCCTGGTTCGTGTCTGGAGTCTTGTGTGTTTTTGTCTTGTGGGTCCCGCATGTGTGTGTTATTCTTGTGGGTCTCATGTGTGTGTCTTCAGCGCCTGTCATTTGTGTGTGTCCCATTTCAATGTGTGTGCATATGTGGGCGTGTCTCCCGCTGTCAGTCTTCTTTGTGTTCCGTCTGCTGTCTGTGCATCTTTACCCTCCCCGGTTTCTGGTCCTTACATCTCTGTGTCCTTGCTCCTGTCGTGTCTCTGTTTCCTCTGCCCTTGGTACTCTAGGTCCTTGTTGTTTTGGTTCATCAGTGCGGGTTATGTAATTCTGCATGATGTGTCACCTTACGCAGTTCTTTATTTTGGTCACTTGCATTTTTCTTTCGGTTCATTGGTTTATCAGTGTTGAGAGTTTATCAGTGATCATGTTGTTCTGCTATTCCATTGTGTTGTTGAGTTTTATGTTCCTTTAGTCCCTGTAGTTCTCATGTATCATTGTCATTTCCTGTCCATTGTTAGTCGCACCTGTCACTCATTAGTTCTCCTGCTTTATGCCTTACCCGTTTGTCTTTACATTGCCAGGCAATTGACATATGTTTGCTCAGGTGTTGTAGTGTTCTGTCTTGTATTCGATACATGTGTAAGTACTCCTTTGGTTACTCACGCACCGGGTTGTTAGCTGTCTTAGTTTTCCTGGTTATCTTTCTGCAAATTAAACTGCACTGTGAAATGTAACAATTGTACATGTAAAAATAGTTATTGAATATGGTGTTTTAGGATTAACAATGTGCAGATAAAACATGATTTTGTATGTGTGTACAATACAAACAGTAGAAACGAAGTATCTGTTTCTTCTCATGCACTTCAGTACACAGTTTCTTGGCTTTGCCACGTTAAGTCTTTCAGTTTTTGAAATAAGATAAGAATTGCAGACGTTCAGAGCTGCAGACAGTCCACTTTGGAGATGACCATAACTGTGTCCACATCTTAACAGATAGCCAGCTACATACAATAACTGCCTGGCTTTGGGCCTTTTAGTTCTTATCAGCAGTTATAGTGAATAGTGATTGTAAATAACTGCAGTTAACAGTGCAATTTAGCCAGACCAAACTATGCTTTATAGCATCTTTTTTTTTTTTTGCTGTGAATCTACTGCACCAAACACTGGACTCTTGCTCCCCCAAGAAACTTTTTCGTTTTACGGGTGATCTCTCAAACTGGCCTCATATCTCTCTGTGGACACTTGGACCATCCCGGTGTGTTCACCTCTTCCTGCCAGTCAATCTCTCTCACTCTCTGTTCTGTCTTCTCTGCAGCGGTGATGATCCCAGAGGTGGGCTGCTGGAGATGAGGGCTTCATGTGCAGTAATGGCTTATTGTGAGTCATTTCTCATGTCTGTGCTTTTCAGATCCTGCTGTCACTCTGTGTGAATGAAGCTACATAATCTACCACAAATGAAGCACTTACAGAAAGGCACCATGCAGAAAACATGTTTGGTAACATGCACGAAGCAATGTTTTCACTGCTACTTCACCGGTTCGATTTAGTTCACAACAAAACAGAAACATACCTGGAGACAAACCTTTCCTGACTGAGTGATGATAAATACATCATAATCAGTGGCCTAACAAGCCAAAACCAGGCCCGAATGAGGGACTGTCATAGTGGACCCACCTAACCAGAGCCCATAGTGAGCTAATGTCAATAGCCAACACAGACTCCACAAAAAAACGTGTGATCACACCACTTACACTTTAACGTGAGGCATAAATATGTTTGATCGAGTCTGGCAAAGAGAAACTCAAATCAAACAGAAACGCAAAGGGAAAATCAAAAGCCACTTGGGACAAATCAGACATTTGATCAACATGTAGAGTTGGTACAAACTTTCATGTCTTTAATGTTTTGACTGACATGTTACAATATAGCATCCATCCATCCAGCCATCCATCCATTTTCTTCTGCTTTATCCGGAGTCGGGTCGCGGGGGCAGCAGCTCAAGCAAAGCCGCCCAGACCTCCCGATCCACACACACCTCCTCCAGCTCCTCCGGGGGAACCCCAAGGCATTCCCAAGCCAGCCGAGAGATGTAGTCCCTCCAGCGTGTCCTGGGTCTTCCCCGGGGCCTCCTCCCAGTAATAATAATGACTTTTTGTTATAAATAATATGAAAAGAAAAATGATTCATAGTATATACTGAAGGGTTAGGGCGCCCTCGCTGTCAGTGTGATTATCATACCGACAGCGACGGCGCTTTAAAAGTTTAAAGAGTCACAGCACTTCATTCAGGTCTTATCATCCTAATCGATCAGGTTGTCTGATGATCACACGGACAGCGACGGCACTTTAGTTTAAAGAGTAACAGCACTTTATTCGGGTGTGATCACACTTGATCGTGGTCGACTGGTGCTTTAAAAGTTTAAATCATCACAGAGCTTCTGTGTGATCAAACCGCAACAGCAGCATCCTCTGAGAAGCACACCTGGAGCAGAAAAAACACAGAGGGACTTTCTTTAAAATGCTACGTTTCGAGCCATGACAAGGAATTAAAGTATTTTCAGACATCGTTTTCGAAAATCAGGCTTTATGTGAATACGTGTCCGTCTGTCTGTTATGGTGAATCAGACTGAAATGAACAGGTAAGACTCTATATCAGGGGTAGGCAACCTGTTCCAGAAAGAGCCATGAGGGTGCAGGTTTTCTTTGCAGCCACTGACTCCACCAGGTGATTTTACTGATTAATATCACTTTGAGCAGATGGAATCAGTTAATCAGTGAAATCACCTGGTGGAGTCAGTGGCTGCAAAGAAAACCTGCACCCTCATGGCTCTTTCTGGAACAGGTTGCCTACCCCTGCTCTATATTTACTCTGCGTGTGACTGAAACAGTCTGTTTGCATGAGGACTGCAGCTTTCAGCCAATCAATGGACGCATTTAGACTATGAGTAAATTACAAGAAACGTGTGCCAACAATTGCAAAACTTGCTACAACTTATGTCCTGCATATGCAGGACACAGGAGTCACATGCTGGCATTCATTGAAAGTTTTCGGCATGCCCAAAACATTTTGAGGAGCTCAGCGTATTAGGATGTATATCAGCAAGCTTCAACGTGCTCTTAACTTATAAAAAAGTTATCCATAACCTATAAGACATATGCCAGCGTTTCTTAATGCAGTTGGCATACGCTAGCTACATCATCAAGGTGTCACAGGGCCTTTAAAAGCTGAAAGTCCTTTCTCCAATTATCACTCTTAGCTCTTACACCAGTTACGTGCATGTGCCACATCTTCTCCCTTTTTTGTGGAAGCGTTACATCGCTACATACAGGTCTGACATATGAACTCCAGAATTTAAGTGGTTTTACTGGATCCAGTGCTCCTGTTTATGGAACACTTTTTGAAAAGGACAAAGAAAAAGACTGTATAGGGATTGTTCAATTTTTGTGTGGACAAGGCCTTAGTTAGGCTAGCTAGTTAATGTTCGATAAGGCAAATGTAGCTTCAGATAGCGAAAAGTATTTATTTAAACTGTGTAATGTTAACATTCATCTGCAGACTGATAACATAATCTAACGTACTGCACAACTGCGTTGATGGGAATGTGACAGGTAGATGAGAGGTGCAACTGAGGTGAAGAAATGATATGGCTGATTCTTCCAGGCATGAATATTGGAAATACAATGTAATATTTACAAGTAAGAAGTGCATGTGTAAGTGTTTATAGAAACTATTTATAACAAGTTTTAAAATGTTCAAAGCCTTATTAAGAAGCTTCTCTGCGTTCAGCGACTATAGCAGCTTAAACAAGTAACAGCATCTATAAGACGTGTTTAATGACAGCCCTCTTACAGGGAAACATTCATTTTAATGAGCACAGCTTGTTGGAAAAGCAAACTCACAAAGTGAAGGAGATCTGCTTTAATTAACCAGGAACACCAGGACTGAGTTACACTGTCTGTGGCTCACTGGTAAAGCCATGAGTAAGGACATATGAGGGGCAGGGGAGCAATACGACAACATCAACTTTCTGACCCCTGGAATGATCTGTGAACCAGTCCGTGGGCCGAGATTCATGTTATGATCATCGGAGTGAAGCTGTTATGTTGCTATTTCTTCAACTTCAAACTCTCGTAAATGTTCCATGGTCAGTGTAAGTCCTGTGGGTTCAGAACAGGAATGTCTGTTTAAGCATTTGTTAAATGTCCATTTTGACTCCCACATCTATGTCCCTTCTGGTCATCTCTGCTGCAAAACAGGTTTGAAACATTACAATCACTTCACTAAAAGACTGAGAATTTAGGTAAAGATGAGGCTGCGGCACTCTCTGTTTCCTAATAAAATGAATTAAAAGAATAAAATTGTAGAATTATACTATGCCAGTATGGTAGCCATATGAAAGGGAAAATAAGTGCGTCTTAAGTCTGGACTTGAATGTCTCCACAGAATCTGACTGTTTTATTGACGGATGGAGATCATTTGACAGAACGGGCATGATAAAAGAAAGCTCTATCACCCGCATTCACCCAAGGGACACAAAGTAGTCCTGGACCCTAAGAATGCAAAGCCCAGGCCGGTATGTAAGGTTTAATTAGGTCAGCTATGTAGGGAGGTGCTAGTCCGTGAACAATTTTATGAATTAGTAGCAGAACCTTAAAATCTGATCTCACTGGGACAGGAAGCCAGTGAAGAGATGCCAAAATGGGTGTAATGTGATTGAGCTTTCTGCTTCATGTCAAAAGTCTGGCTGCAGCATTTTGAACCAATTGGAGAGCCCTAATGCTGGACTGCGGTAAACCAGGAAATAGAATATTGCAGTAATCCAATCTAGAAGAGATAAATGCATGGATCAGGGTCTCAGCATCAGCCATAGACAGGAAGGGACGAATCTTTGCTATATTTCGCAGGTGGAAGAAAGCAGTCCTCATAATATTTCTAATGTGGAGGTCAAAGGACAATGTCGGATCACTGCAGATTTGAAACATTTAGAAACAGATCCAGAAGTTAAAGAAAGAATCATTTCCAGCACAGTCGGCCCAAGAGTGGGCCACAGGTCCTTAAACAGTTTTGTTGGTATAGGATCAAATAAACAGGTTGTGACGTTGTTACGAGATTCGTCAGCATGCCTAGAGAGATACTCTCAAATTCTGTAAATCTAGGTAATACCTCAGTAATGGCGCAAACCATAATAGCAAGGTGTAGCGGCTGGGTTAAGGCATGCTGGGATATGTTTAACCTAATGTTTTCTATTTTCTTCTCAAAATAATCCAGGAAATCTTGTGCCGTAAAAGATGCGTGAACTACAGGTGGCTGTCCATGAAAAAGTGTTACCACCGTGTTGAACAAGAACTTTGAGTTATGCTTGTTTTTGTTGATCAAATCAGAGTAATAGGTCCACTTTGTAGCCAGTAATGCATGCTTATAGCCTAAGATAGCATCACGCCACGCAAGGTGGAATACTTCTAATTTTAAACTACGCCATTTCTGTTCTAGACCTCTAGCCTTATGTTTGAGGTCATGCAGGTAATCACTGAACCAAGGTGACTGTGCTTTGGGGGAACGCGGTTTTAACACAGGTGGCATAATCATGTTGAGTGCAGTTTTGAGTACTGAGTTTAAACTATCCACAAGACTGTCTACTGATTGGGTATTTGCCAAATGTGAAGCTAAGACATGAGGCAGTCTAGCTTCGAGTTCAGTCTTAGCTGAGTTGATGCATCGCCGTAGTGATATATAAGGTTGCTGTTCCACTAAACACGGTAGCGAAACTGTAAACTTAATGAGTGATCAGAGACCACTGATGTAAGAAGCATGATCTCAATATTAATGACAGCAATACCATGTGCGAGAACCAAATCCAGGGTATTTCCACTAATGTGCGTCGAGTGCCGAATGCATTCCCGAAATCGTAATGCATCCACAATTTCCATAACGATTTGCAGAGGGGATCAGAAGACTTATTTATCTGAACATTAAAGGCACCAATGATCAGAATGTTATCTGCACTAGTTGACAAGTTAGAAATGAATGCACCAAATTCATCTAAGAATTCAGAATATGGGCCAGGAGGCCTATATATACTGGCAAAGTAATACGGCTGATTTTTATTCTTCTGACCTTGGCAATGCGTAATAGCCTGAGCAGAGCAGAGAATCAGATGCTCAAACAAGCTATTTTTGTGACCCCCAACACCTAATAAGCTAAACCTAGATTTATAAATAAGAGCAACACCCCGCCTTGCTTCATTTAAATGTATATGCTGGTTGGGCAGGCCTCATTTAAGTGGAGGACAGCTGTTGGTTTAAGCCAGGTTTCACGTAACCCAAGCATATCTAAGTGATGGATCAATAATTAGATCATTACAATGATTGTTGAGGACAGTGATCTTATGTTAATGAGACCCAGACTATGGACCTCAGTTGGGTTAACAGTTGAACTGTTTGGGTTTAGGGGTGGTTCTAGAGTAGCATATACAAGATGCCGAGAAGTAGGTTTGGGTTTAAGACATTCCACGTGCGTTGTAGGTAGCAGACACGAAATCTTTGATATTGCTGGAACAACCATTGGGCCATCCTCATTTCAACATCTATCCAATGTAGTAATGGGTATTAAGTTTCCAAAGCATGTCCCTCTATGATTTTTATGGACACGTCTATGGAAGCAAGCCACAGTCTCAACTTGTTAAATTTCCCTCCCAGGCAGATAAATTGCACTATCACTGTTGGGTATTTTCGCCTCCAAACATTCTTACGAAACACTAGTCATGACACTTATTCTTACAATCAACTGTTTGAATGAATGGTTTACTATAATCTGGTAGTGCCAAAACTGTGGATGACACTAATGTTTGTTTGACTTTTACAAAAGCTTCCTCAGCATCTTTGTTCCACTCCAGCACAGTTGACATTGAAATATCATCTTTGTACATCAAATCAGAAAGTGGACTAGTCAACTCTGCATAGCAAGGAATCCATGCCCTGCAGTAATTTGTCAGTCCAAGAAATGACATCTGTTTTTAGTCTGTGGTTTCGGAGCATGTAAAATCGCTTCCTTTCTGTCAGACAGGATCGTAGCGCCCTGTAGCTGATAATTCATGTCCTAAATATTTCACTGTACCCCTACACAACTGAACTTTGTTTTTACTCACTTTGTGGCCGTTATCAAATAAAAAACATAATAATGCTACTGTGTCAGTTATGCAGTTTTCTCGTGTGTCAGAGGCAATCAAAATGTCATCAACATACACTAATAGTTGGCTATCTGCCGGTGGAACGAAATTGGCCAAACATGCTGACATGACTTGAGAATAAATAGTTGGACTCTCTGCGTAACCCTGCGTTAATCTGGTAATGTATATCGTTGTCCTTTAAAGGTAAAAGCAAACCAGAATTGGACTATCTGGGTGTACTGGCACAGAGAAAAATGCATTACTTATGTCAATTACTGAGAAAACTATTAGAACTTGGTCTCAGCGAATTTAACAAGGTGTGTGGATCTGGAACACATGGTGCTCTTTTAATCACAGCAGCATTTACTGCCTGCAGAATCATTCTCCACCCACTGAGGGCGGAGCCTTTTTTACAGGAAATATGGGTGTGTTACATGGTGAATCTGGACATGGCACTATTACTCCTGCTGTTAATAAATCCTCTATTACTGGCCTGATTCCTCAATTGCATCAGGTTTCAATGGATACTGTCTTACACACGGTCTGTATTCTGTTTTTGGTCTTATAACTACAGGTTGTGCATTTTTTATCAGTCCTACGTCTGAAGGACCTGTTGTCCACAATCCTGATGGTACTGAAGAGAGAAGATCATCTTCTTCAGGACTCAACTGAACACTCAGGATTGTGAATGTGGACACATCAATATGTGTTCCGGCTGTCAGCACCAATGAGACATTAACTGGGCACTTTATACAATTTAGTTGATGGACCTAAACTCCGTTCGTGGTTCAACTCTGCTCCAATCAGTGGCTGACAAGGCTGTCATGACTGTCAGTCCCAAATCTTGCCATTCTGTCAAATATGGTTTACAAAGTGACACATGTAATGGCATACCTGTGAATCTCAATTTTAAAACATCTTCAGTGGCACCTGTCACTGTTATGACCAGCTGTTGAGTTCATCATGAATCAAATCTGTCATTGTCAGCTTAACAGGTGAAATGTTTTTCAATTTGTTTTCATAGTCACCATCCGGACCCTGGAGGTCTTTATGCCACATTGTGAACATGCAGGTCAGGTGGTGACATCTTTTGTTCAGGATTTTTTAGTAGGGCTGTCTCTTGCAAGACGACATCTTTACCCCATCCTGCAGCATCTTCTTATGAAATGTCAAATGTATAGTAATAGTGGAATGTGGGGTCATCGCTTTTCTTCTCTTACCATGTTAACCGCTCCTGTGCGCTCAACAACTAATTTCCCTGTTCCACAATTATGGACAAGCCAATGCAGTCAATCCGTCCCGTCCTAAGAGGTTAACTGGACATTGTGGCATGTTCAACACTGACATAGTACAGTCAGGCCAAATGGATCTGTCAACGTTATGGGTTTAGTGATAGGGACGTCTGATGTTTGTCCATTTGCAGAGCGAACCCTAAAGATTTCGTTGCTTAATTTTATGGACAGTTATGTTGTCATTCATGTGGTTCTACATGCTCCTGTATCACAAAGGAATGTCACTGGTCGTCCATTTACCAACAAAGTCACTTCTGGTTTTGGTACCGGATTTCCCAGTAAGGCACACAGATCCATATCACAATCAGACTGCCTATCTGATGTGGAATCATGGATTATAGATTCTAGTCTATTGTGGATACTGTGGCTGCGGAGGATTATTCCGTTGTGGAATTCCTCCTGCTGCTCCATCAGTAGGTGGATTCGGACAATTTCTATACATATGTCCCTCTCTCCCACAGTTCCAACAAATTCATGGGAACCACATGGTGGCCCTCCCTGTCTGTGCTGCTGCCGCAGGCTGCCATGGTCCTTGACGTTGTGGCTGTCCAACCTTGTCTGTTTTGCCATGGCTTTTGGGGGCGTTTGCACTGCTTCTGCTGCCTCAAGTTACCTTGTTGGTAATATATTTCATCCTCTCCTTGTGTTACGTACACTCCTTTGTCGCTGTTTCCCTGTCATTTTCTGCTTTAAGACTCCTTCTGCATGACAGCAGTGTGTATGTGTTTCTTCCAATGTGCCCTGTAGGCAAATCCAATCCAATGCTTCTGTATCCAAGCTTTATATCCTTATTGGAATGTTGATCAGAGCGTTTTCAATTGTTGTTCATCACTGGTGTTCCTGGCAATATGCCACTATGGACTCTAAATACACTCTCAAATCTGCATCTAAACTCTGTCCATGGCTCTCCTTCTTTCTGTGTTGTCCTGGTAATTCAGTATAATTTATCTTGGTCCCTAACACACCTTTTGCACGCGTAATCATGGCTTCCACTCTTGTTTTCAAGACTAGATCATCATGTGTCCAGTGGTACGCCATGTTGGTCTGCAGGATTCCAGTCTCCGCGTATCTGACTCCAATTTAGGGCCCACATGCTTTCATCCACACCTGTTGGACTTCAGGTCCATTAAGGTGGTAAGAGTTCTAATGTTTTCTATATCCTGCATAAAGCCCTCGATATCGACATGTGGCGATGGTATCATGTCGACTGCTGCTTTGATATCATCAGCATTCCATGTTCGATATACGAGCATGGTTGATCGATGTCCCTGCTGTTCCTAGCACGAGGATTTGGTACTTCTATCATAGGATAGGCATCTCCCTGGTCACTGTGTTCCACCATGGGAGGGGCTGTAGCACTTTCGCTTGACTGCGTGTTTGTGGTTTTCTTGTTTTTCACTTTTTACCTAGGTTTTACTGACACAAATCATACTGTGGTGGCGGTACATCGCCATCCTCTGGTAGAGGAGGATATAAAGGTGTTGTTGTCACCGACGATCCAGCCGGCGGTGGTTGTTGAGGCTGTTCTGGTTCTCTGTGCTGAATTATCACATCTTCTTCTGCCTTACCTACAGCTTTCTTTTTCCTTGCTTTCTCTAATCGTCGCTTCTCTGCTCCCTTCCGTCTGTTCTCTGCTTCCTCCTCCCAAAATGCCACTAAATCGGCCCCTACTTTCTGCATCTTTTTCTCATCACCTTTATGTTCCTGTTCTAACTCCTTCTTTAGCTTCTGTATACTGACCAGGTTCAGTCCTCCGTCAAAGTCATGTTTATTTATCCAGGTCTCCAATTTCTTTGTTGCTTTTGGATTTTTTGCTTCCATAAATTTCCAGTCGTCAGTTGATAAATTTTCCTTATTTTTAGACGTCTTACCCCCCATTTTTATTATCCCTTGTTATAATTTGGACTTCAGACGGGGGCACACCTAGGGTGTTCTAAATCTGAAGTTTTCACTTTCCTTGGACGTGACAATTAATTTGCCGTCGTGTGGTTGATTCCTTTCACTTCCCCGTAGGAAGCGGAATCACTTGCCTTCGCTTCCACACACACGGTTGTCACTAACGTTGTCCAAAGTATTACACTTTCACACAGTTATTCTATTTACACTTACACAAAACACTATTTACACATAGAAACACTTTTAATAACCGTACGCGTATTCTTAGGCCAGGGGAGCTCGCCCTCCCGTGAAATTTAACTAATGTCCTGCATTAGGGGACTCCACCGTCCCTGCGAGATTTAACTGCCTTTTTACAGTGCACGTATTTCTACCCGGGATTTCCTTTACGTATTAAAACAGAGGAGTCCGTACCCCCCTTCGGAATTTAACTACGTGCGTCCCTCGCAACCGTAGAGGAGTCCGCCCTCCTCGCGGATTTTAACTGCTTTACATTAACAGACGATTCCACGCCATCGTTTACGGAGTTTAACTGTTTTATGTGATCTGATCACCACTCACTCAGTACTGTTACAAAGAAATTCTACTCACTGACTCGACCTCCTGTCTGTCTTCTTCGGGAAAATCTCGTCAACCAGACGATGCCAACGGTGGTCGACAATTGCAGACACGATCAATCGATCGGACCTTGGCCAAGGATTTACGTCTGGACTTGACGACCTCCGCCGGACACCTCCGGTGTTGTTGAGCTCCCGGACGAGCCCCCAGTCAATGTTGGGTATTTTCGCCTCCAAACATTCTTAAAAGCTTACGGTAGAGCGCGGTACAACATTGAATCCCTCCACATTGATACCTTTACCTGAGGATGGTGAGCCGCACAATTGTCTTGATGTAGCAACAGTCTGTACGAAAGCACGCCCAGACCTCCAGGACACACCCATCCCAAACAGTACAATTGTGTATGTGGATGGTTCTTCCACTAAAAATGCTTATGGACAAACACAATCTGGATATGCTGTTGTCACAAATTCAGAAGTATTGGATTCTGCTTCATTGCCATCGTCATTTTCAGCACAAGCAGCTGAATTAGTTGCTTTAACTGCAGCTTGCTATCTGTTTAAAGGTACGGCTGTAACAATTTATACAGACAGCCAGTACGCTTTCAGCACAGTGCATGTGTTTGCAAAACTGTGGGAAGAGCGTGGAATGGTGACATCATCTGGAAAGCCAGTGACTCATGCCACTCTCCTAACTGCACTACTGAAAGCTGTGAAATTGCCTAAACAAATTGCTATATGCAAATGTGCGGCTCACACCAAAGGCTCTGACAGTGTTTCAAAAGGAAATGATTTTGCTGACAGAGCAGCAAAAGAGGCAGCAGCAGCTTCTTCTATTTTTGTTGTACAGGAAACCACTCCCGATTTGCACTTAGGCCACATACTGCTTGCTGAGATGCAACGGCAAGCACCTGAGAAAGAAAGGCAGATGTGGTTACACAAAGGAGCTACATTCGCAAATGATTTGTACTTATGACCACAAAAGAAACCCATATTGCCAAAAAATATGTTTAAATGGGCAGCTATTATGAGCCATGGCGTGACGCATGTCTCATCAGGGGGTATGATATCGCAATTGCAATCTATTTTTTGTCTTTATGGGTTCAATGCATATGCAAAACAGCATTGTAGAGCATGCATGATATGTGCAAAACACAACTCACAAGGCAATTTGAGACCCCAAAGAGGCAAATTTCCAACACCACAATATCCCTTTCAAGTGATTCATATGGATTATATACAGCTGAGTAAACATGAAGGGAAGGAATTTTGTTTAGTCATAATTGATGCCTTTTCAAAATGGGTAGAATTGTTCCCTACAAAACATGCAGATGCACTTACAGTGGCTAAAGCATTATGCAAAGACATCATTCCACGATTTGGAATACCAGAAACAGTCTATTCAGATAATGGAGCGCATTTTGTTAATACAATAGTGCAATACGTAGGAGAAGCGCTACAGGTTAATCTCAAAAATCATTGTGCTTATCATCCACAAAGTGCCGGATTAGTGGAAAGGATGAATGGAACAGTAAAAAACAGACTTAGAAAGACAATGGAGGAAACAGGCAGACCATGGACACATTGTGTAGATTTGGTAAAAATGTATATAAACATAACTAGTACCATGGGGTTGACACCGTAAGAAGAATCATAGTGGATTTTCTGCACTAGTTTCCCTGCTAAGCTAATGGATTCCACAGCCACATTTGTCATAAGCTTTGCAGGGTCTCTAATCACCTGCTCCATGGCCTGATGTAAATTCCTAATGTTACCCTCCCTGTTGAGCTCTATCTATGATTGCAGACAAGATGGTGGTGCCTTCCCCAGTAGGGTGGAGGCCATCCAGCATCAGTAAGCCACGGCGGCCCCAGAACGAAGGCCAGTTAATAAAGCTAAAGCCTTGATGTCTACAAAATTGCACCAACCACCTATTTTATGGTGTCAGCCTGTTAAACGCCTCATCAGTACCCCGGGAGGGGAGGGGACGAGAGACTATTAATCAATGCCAACACATCTTTCTGGCAAGGTCACAAGTCCACTCTATGTCCATTTTTGTGATCTACGAGTGCTTCATCCTGTCATCATTGGTGCAGACGTGAATAACTATGTGATTATATCTCATGTCATGTTCCTTAGTCTGTCTTGCCTTCTGCAGCATCAGCACCCTAAGATGGGATGCAATGTCGGGAGCTTTGGCCCCAGGAATACATTTAACATCAGCCGGCATCTATAACCTGACGTTGTGGGTGATAGAATCCCCGATCACTAAAGTACGGCGTTTTGGCCTGGAGACAGGAGTGGAAGTCCCTCGTGGGCTCAGAGATTTCACATGCAATAACTGCATACTGATCCAGAATGGTCCAACTGATCAAGATGTTGCAATCTGACATTTAATTCACAAGCTCAAACAAAATAGTGTCTTCCTGATCTTGGTGTTACATCGTGATGCCGTATCTGTGAAGTGGTTTTGACGCAATCTAAGTCTATAAATTGAAATCCTGATTCAGAATCTGGATCTGGATCCAGATCACCTCCAAAATTTAATGGAGTCATCCAAGGCCTAACACCAATGTGTGGTGAAAGTTTGGTGAAAATGCATTAAGTAGGTTTGACGTAATCCTTCAAAGCCTATATTAAATGAAATCTTGATCCAGATCACCGCCAAAATTCAATTGAGTCTTCCATGCGCCATATCTATCTGTGGTGCAAATGTGATGAGAATCCATGCAGTAATTTTGATGTAATCCTGCTAACAGACAGAGAAACAGAAAAATAAATAAACATGTAATAAAACTTAGGACTAAGGAGTAAAACAAAGGGATGTGCATAGTGAAGATGAATGAGGGAAGCAACCAAGAGACCAAGATGCCCATGACAACTCTGAAGCAGTTACAACCTTTTGTGGCTGACTGGGGAGACTGTGCAAAATTTTTATTTCTTGTTTCTTCAACATTCACACCGTTATTTAAAAAGATGACAAATCAAGGGCTGAACTTGTCAGAAGACGTGGGAGCTCCTAGTCCTGTGACATTACTTTTGGAGTAGATGCAAAAAGAAATGTCATTAATAATAATAATGACACAACCCCAATTCCAATGAAGCTGGGACATTGTGTAAAATGTAAATAAAAGCAGAATACAATGATTTGCAAATTCTTCAACCTATATTCAATTGAATACAATACAAAGACAAGATCTTTAATGTTCAAACTAATAAACTTTGTTTAAATATTTGCTCATTTTGAAATGGATGCTTCAATATGTTTCAAAAAAGCTGGGACAGGGCAACAAAAGACTGGGAAAGTTGATGAATGCTAATTGGAAACAGGTGAGTGTCATGATTGGATATAAAAGGAGCATCCCCAAAAGGCTCAGCTGTTCACAAGCAAAGATGGGGCAAGGATCACCATTTTGTTAACAACTGCGTGAAAAAAAACAGTCCAATAGTTTAACAATAATGTTTCTCAATGTTCAATTGCAAGGAATTTAGAGATTCCATCATCTACAGACCATAATATAATCAGAAGATTCAGAGAATCTGGAGAACTTTCTACACGTAAGCGGCAAGGCTGAAAACCAACACTGAATGCCTCTGACCTTCGATCCCTCAGGTGGCATTGCATTAAAAACCGACATTGTGTAAAGGATCTTAACGTGTGGGCTCAGGAACACTTCAGAAAACCGTTGTCAGTTAGCACAGTTCGTCGCTACATCTACAAGTGCAAGTTAAACTCTACCATGCAAAGCGAAAGCCATATATCAACAACACTCAGAAACGCCGCCGCCTTCTCTGGGCCCGAGCTCATTTGAAATGGACAGATGCAAAGTGGAAAAGTGTGCTGTGGTCTGATGAGTCCACATTTCACATTGTTTTTGGAAATCATGGACATCGTGTCCTCTGGACAAAACAGGAAAAAGACCATCCAGATTGTTACCAGTGCTAAGTTCAAAAGCCAGCATCTGTGATGATATGGGGGTGTGTTAGTGCCCATTGCATGGGCAACTTACACATCTGTGATGGCACCATCAATGCTGAAAGGTACATCCAGGTTTTGGAGCAACACATGCTGCCATCCAAGCAGTGTCTTTTTCAGGGACGTCCCTGCTTATTTCACCAAGACAATGCCAAGCCACATTCTGCACGTGTTACAACAGTGTGGCTTCGTAGTAAAAGAGTGCGGGTAGTAGACTGGTCTGCCTGCAGTCCACACCTATTCCCCATTGAAAATGTGTGGCGCATTATGAAGCGCAATATACGACAGCGGAGACCCCGGACTGTTGAGCAACTGAAGTCGTACATCAAGCAAGAATGGGAAAGAATTCCATGTACAAAGCTTCAACAATTAGTGTCCTCAGTTCCCAAACTGTTAGAAGGAAAGGTAACGTAACACAGTGGTAAACATACCACTGTCCCAGCTTTTTTGAAATGTGTTGCAGGCATCCATTTTAAAATGAGCATATATTTGCACAAAAACAATAAAGTTTATCAGTTTGAACATTAAATATCTTGTCTTTGTGGTGTATTCAATTGAATATCGGTTGAAGAGGATTTGCAAATTATTGTATGATAACGTCCCAACTTCATTGTAATTGGGGTTGTAAAAACTACTCAGTGTCAGTGCGAGTCATTGCGTCAGCACACCGCATCACAGCGCTGCTCATCTAAACACTTATGACGAGATGTTAAATCTATAATAAACATAATTTTACAGATACTCATAAGAAGGAATGAAAATGTAATTTTTTTACCAAGCCATTACAACATAAATATTACAAATAATTACCTTTTAGACTATTCCAAATGCTTAAGAACAGCCTAGCCTTAATGTTGTGGCTCTTGTTTGCAACGGTGCATGAGGCACTTGCTTCAAGACCCCAGCTCTGTTGTAGTCGACTGTTCATCAGTGTAGGCATCTTTCTTAATGCAGCATCTGTTTTTTTTTTATGTCCATCTCCTGTCAGTCTTTGAGTTCGCTCACCACATAAAACTTCTGGGTGGGGTTCAGCAGGCAGAAAAACCCCTACACTGTCAACCTTGAGCCGAGCCAGGCCAGCTGCGTGGAATGGAATCATTCGAATCTCTTCCAGATACATCACATTCCAATATTAAAGCGCAATTTGCAGCAAGAGCCGGTTTTCCTAATGTAATCAGAGCTATTGACTGCACACACATTGCTATAAAGGCACCATCACATGATGAATTTGTCTTTGTTTATAGGAAACATTTTCATTCCATCAGTGTTCGAATCATATGTGATGTGCAATTGCATTGGGTTGGGTTGGGAACAGGCTAGAGGCTGACACGGTACACAATGGATGGCTTCTTGGCAAGGAAATATTTTATTCGTATAACTGTTCTGAATGAAAACCAGCGCGGGCGCATTTGGGCATGTGCGCATTCAAATATGTTTTTTATTATTTTTTGTCGTTGTTTCTTGATGGTGAAAATAAAGCTGCAGAGCTTCTTAACAGTCAGTAAACGTGTGCATAATCTTGTGACAGTCACACACCATCAGCCACGGCGCACCTCTTTTTTTTACTTCAGTGTGTGTGCACTGCTCTGAGGCCACAGCGTTTATGACCTCACACACACATGCTCCCACTCACTTTTTTCTGTTTCATATTTATCCCATTTGACAGGGTGCCAAATAAAATATTCCTGCATGTCTCCACTTCACTTCCATTCATCTGTAGCTCACACTAAGTATAATTTCTTGTCTTTGTTCATGTTGAATGATCAGACTGAGAGGGGCATACCAGCTCCCAGGGTCTGTTTAAATACATTTGCATATTTAAACGGGGCATAGACAAGGAGGCATTGGGTACTTCTGCATGTGTGCGCAATTCCACGTCGATTGGGAGTACAAAGGAACGTGTTTCGATCCATGCATACGCACTCTTTGATACATCTGATTTTTTTTTTTTTTTTGCATACAACAGTTTCTGGGTTTTAGCATATGCCTTGTTTCAGTAGGAAACCCATTCAAGTCTGTACATGAGGCCCCAGGTGATGTCATATGTGTCACCGCATAGTCAATTAAACAGCGAAAGAGGAACAGTTGACAACGTGAAGGTCAATCTCAATCGAAATGGCTGGTGTCAGACAATCCATGAAGGCTTAAAGTGTCTTTTCTCAGAATGTAAAAACCAAAATTAGCACCATACATTAGGATATCATTCACAACACAGCATGTTCACTCCATGGAAAAGCTGGATTTTAAATAATTTTGATCACAGTGTGGTGAAGGTACAGCCTGTTGCATTGTTCAGCTGTTGACGGTAGCAGCACAGTCATTTGCACACAGCGTGAACTCACAGATCTGTTTCCAAAGTGTCAACAGTGCACGTTGCGAATGGTGCTGTGATAGCAGCTGTGCACGGTCACGGCTCATCTTGGCACAGACACATCAGGCCTGTTATCACCCATGGGAAGGCATTTAGATGTCACGCTGTTATCAAACATTTATCCTGTCGAGGTGCACCCCAGTCATCCTATTCAACTTTTTTACAAAACCAGAAAAGAGGACGTAGACTAGAGAAAGGAGGGGAGGGGGACAAAAAAAAAAAGAGGACCACATTCTTTATACAGATCTCAACAGGGGTCAAGCATCTTTGGCATAAAATGGAACAGGATAATCGCAGCATGAAAAGACCACTGAACTCTCTGCAGCAAACGGTTTGATGGGTCTGCAGAGCATTTCTGGCACTTTTTTATTTTCTTAAATGCTGCTTCATAGGCTGCTGCAGCGTTACAACTGTGTGCTTGTAAGTTATATGCCCAAATTAAAAACAGACGTACATAAATTATCTATACAGTGGTCCCTCGTTTATCGCGGGAGTTACGTTCTAAAATAGCCCGCGATATGCGAAATCCGCGATGTGGCCAGCGTTATTTTTTACAATTATTATAGACGTTTTAAAGCTGTAAACCCCTCACTACACACTTTATACACATTTTTCAATCAGGCATGAACATTTTCTCAATTTTCTCTCGTGTGTAAACACTCTCAAAGTTCAAACCTGAGTAGAAAAATAAGACCAAACTCTTTTCAGGCCCAAACATTTGTTTGAGAAATAAAAATAGAACGTTTCCCTATAAATAATTATGATGGCTTTTAGAACTAACGAATTTAACGATCAACGTACAAGGTTGGACACATAAGAAATTATTAACAGTGACTGACGAGTATTTCACAGTTCCTCTGATCGCGCCTCTTCGTCCTGGCGCCGCTGCGCTGTCACGTCTTTTTCCACTCACACCTCGCTGCAGGTGTCTTTTTCCGAGTGTAGAACACAGTTATGGGTAGTTGTTGGCGCTCTTTTTTCTTCTGGACAAGAAGATTCTTATAAACAGACACGCGGAACACAATGTGCGTGCTCTCCCTTCGCGGTGTCGAGACCGGCTGCTTGATGAGGCCGCGGAACACAATGCACTGTAAAAAAAAGCATGCAAAATTGGACTAAAAAAAATCCGCGAAACAGCGAGGCCGCGAAAGGTGAACCACGTTATAGCGAGGGACCACTGTACAGTCAAGGTAAGAATATTGCAGGAAACAGATAAGTAGATGCTTGAGTCTCCCACGTGCCTTCTGTCAAACTGTCACTGACATTTCATTTTATGTTCAAAGAAAATTATTCCCTGTGAAGTTCCACCATGAAACTGTGCAACTGGTGATACAATGGACAATCACAGCCAAAAAAAGCCTACAACTCCACCAGAGATGTTATAGGTGTCTTGATGGCTTCCGTCACTCATCACCTTCTTGCATGGACAGTCTTTTTGAGGACTTCCTACTCCAGACAGGCTTACCATACAATAACGTACTATTTATATTTCTTAATGATTGATTTAAATGAAGTCCAAGTCAATTCAGTGACACAATTTGGACATACTATGCCGCCATCATCTTACCTGTCCTTTGATCCAAATATCCACATATGCCACAAGAATTCTTATTTTGCAACGGCAGATTTTTTAAATGGTTCCTGATACATAATAAAAGTATATTTGTACAATGCCATCGCCCTTGATCACTGCCACTAGGGCTGTTTGATATGATATGTATTGTATGACAAGAGAAAAACACAAAATCACTTCATATTATGCTTTGTTTATTTCGAGTTGTGCATTGTTTGGCAACCTGCTCTGATTTTTGACAGGTAAATAAATCATGTCCATCCACAGGCATATGCTTCTCCCTCTGTATCACATTTCAGTGCGTGGCTGCTTATAGTGCCTGCTGCGCTCAGTGCGCTGCAGATCAGACAATACGAGACGACGAAAAAGCAGGAAATAAAAAAACCTTCCCACATGGTTTGCACCTTGCACAAGTGATTGTTTCCGTAAACACTATGAAACTTTCAGAAACTAATGGTTGCCATCTGAGATTATGCTGTTTTTATCCCCTCACGCGTGGGGGGTGTAATCTATATATTAAAAACCAAGTGGCCTCTGTATATGTGAATGCATGCATGCGTGCATATTGTTGGGGAAAGTGTAGTGACACGGACCCACAACAGGGGGCGCAAATGAACGGTCAATAGATGAGCCAAAAGGTAACAATTTAATGTTGTGAATGTGCACAACGATGATACAGACAATCACAGAATCTGACAGCAGTCAATACACCAAGGTGACGTGTGGGCAGGCTCGAGGATAGAAGACGTCTGTCCAGAGAAGAGCCAGAACCACACGATTTCCACTGCCACAGAACCCGGAGAATACTGGCGCCACCAAGTCCCGAATTCCCAGGTGATCACCGTCCCCGACTGTCGGATCTGGTACTGCTGGCGAGGAGCACAAACAGTGAGATGTGGGTGTGTGCACACCCAGTAACAAAAACAGTCAGAAGGTGAAAAGTCACCTCCACCTCTAATCACACACACGTGCAGCTCCTGTCTAACCACTTATCTGGTTGGGGTGTGAAGCGAAGCCGTCGCTGATCACACCAAACGCCAATCCCACAGATAAGGAAACACTTACAGGAAAATCTCGGCAGCGAGGTGGAGATGACATCCGGCTTTTATGGAGTGATGAAATGAAGATGGGTGACAGCTGTCACTCCCGGTTGTGTCCGTGGCGGCAGCGCCCTCTCATGCCTGAAGCCCGCACTTCAGGCAGGGCGCCCTCTGGTGGTGGGCCAGCAGTACCTCCTCTTCTGGCGGCCCACACAACACATATGACTTCAATCACGGAGAAAAAGGGAAGAGGTGACATTTCACGTTTGGTATGTTTATGCATTTTGGGTCAAGAATGAATGCTGAAAAAATGGAAAGTTGATACAGTATGACTAATATTTTTGCAGAAATTAGGGATATTACAGTACATATCAACACTGAACAATGGACATTGATAATTAAATTGTGGACTCCCACACCATTCCACCAGGGGTGAATCATCTCTATATTAAAAGCCAAGTGGCCTGTATGTATGTGTGTGTAACTTCCATCATGAAACTGGGGAGAGCTGACATTTGCCGCTTGGTATGCTGATGTATTTTGGGTCAAGGATGAACGCCATGAAAATGGAAAGTTGATAGGACTAATATTTTGGAGAAATTAGGGATATTAGGTAACAACAGTGAACAATGGATGTTGATATCGCCATTAATCAGTCCCTTGTAACCAGACAAGCTCTAAATAATAATAAAAAAATCTCAGCCTTGCAAGTTGTAAAACATGACATCAACTAAATGTGCCAAATAATAAATACAATTATTCACAAAAATTTCTCCATTTTAATTTCCTGTGCTTTCAGTTAAAATTATTATAAAAACTTTGCCACCCTTGAAAAATGTCAGCTACCTACTTTAGAAACACTACCCAATCTAGAATCCATGGATCCCCACAGGTAACGCGTTAGTCAGTTGTAACTGCTTAAATTCTAATTTACTTGTATTTATATATTATTACTTATTTAAATTGAAATAAATTCTTCAGTACAGGTTGTTTCACAATTCAGAGTAATTTTCTGCCATAGATGTTTGCCCAAAGATTCTAAATGAAAGTGAAACATAACCAAATATGAATGTATTACTTTTACTTTTCAATGCGGAATTTAAAATGTAAGTGGAAATACGTCTTTTCATGTGGTCCTTATATATAAACTATTAATTCACTGAATTTACAAAAGATGCATTATGTTTTGAGATATATTGTTATTGGGATATAAGATGAGTTATACTGGGATATGAGATTTTGCTCGAGTCGCTCAGCCCTAGCTGCGTCCATTTTCATGTATGTCTGCTATTTTGTTTGAATTTTCCTGGGAACGTCTTTATCAGTTACCAGGATCCATCTTTTTCATGGACAGCGTAGCGTTTACTATTTGCACAAAATGGAGGTAGCATATCATCCAAGATACCTTTCGACTTCTACTAAACACCAGTGTTGCCACAATTAAAATTGAAAAGTTACTTCATTAGTTACTTTATTTACTTTATACAGTTACTTCATTAGCAGCTATATACAGTTACTTTGTTAGCAGCTGAAGACAACTTGTTGGCAGATGCTGAATGTAACTATTAAGGTAGCTAGTAATTAACTTGGTTACTCTTAAGATTGAGTAATCAGCAAAGTAACTAATAGGGATGGGTATTGATAAGGTTTTATCGATATCAATGCCATTGTCGATTCTGCTTATCGATCCGATTCCTTATCGATACCTCGTGAATTTTGTACTAAAAGTAGGTTTTACAGGTTTTCTATGTATTTCCTTGAGTCTTAAAGTAAATAAATATGAAATTAGTCACTGTATCCTTGATCTCTGGACATAAATAAAAATAAACCAAACTGTGTTTCGCTTTGAAGTTATTAATTCAGACTGAATTCTATCGTTCTATCTTGACTTGTCAGAGAGCTGCGCAACGTTTGGAGCTGTGTGAACAGAACGGAGGATGATTCTCGTTTCTTTCTCGCAACAAGACAGGAAGCCCAGTTAGTAACTTTAATCCGCACAAAAGTGAATCACAACTCATATTCAGGGATGAAAGAGGTGAAAAACAAAAAAAGCTGAAACCCAAAATTACCCCCCAACACCACCTGCACGAAAATGTTTCAATTCTAGAAGCTCTGAAATGCAATCTGGCACTATTCCAGACAATAAACTGGAGCGAGTGCTGAATCCATTTAGGTGAGAAAAAAAAATAAAATACAACTTTCCTTATTCAAATTCATTCCAGTAGTATTCTGCTCTTACTAGGATGCAGCAGTTTGGCAGATAGTTCTGGAGGAAATCACTGAAGAAATTAACAAACTGAAAATATGGTTTGACCAAAACAAACTGTCATTAAACTTAAATAAGACAGGGATGAATGGAGGTGTGAGAGTCACTCGGTGTTCACAGGAAACACTTATTTCTGTATGTATTTATTTATTTATGTTAGTTGCTATTATATATTTTCTGTTGTGTTTCTATTCAGGTTATTTTTGTCTCTTTCTCTAAAACTGTATATAATAATAATTAGATTATTAATATATAAGCAAAAATAAATTTAAGGAATATTACAATTTGAAAACAAATGCACCCGAACGTGATGACAGCTGCAATTGCCAAATGCTAACTTTTAACATTGAAAATGCCATAGACATGCTAACGCGTTAGCATTGCTCCCGTTTTTAAGTTATAAAATACATCGATCAACTGTTTTCAGAAGACCATAAACAGGTCGGTTTAACATAGAAAAGGTAAATAATACTCAGACATATGCTCTTTAGGGTTTTAGCGGGGGGAAATTAAGCAAAAGAAAGAAAGAAACGAAGCAATCGACCGAAGCATTGCTTCAATCTGCGAACCACGCTTTGAATGGTTCAAGGTTCAAAGCAAAGCCGTGCTGCAGAAAAGTTGATTAAGGACCCGCTGCAGGGTCTGTAATCAATGTAGAGAAATGATCATTTTCCTGACAAACACCCGCCAAAACAACGGCCACTCTGAAGGACCGATAACAGAATCGTTAAGCACAAAGCTTATTGATGTCGGTGGATCGAATCATTTCTTAACGATACCCGAAAGGAACCGGTTCTCGATACCCATCCCTAGTAACTAATAATTATTTTTAAGATTGAGTACTCAGAAAAGTAACTAAGTTAACAGCTGCTAATGAAGTAACTGCATAAAGTAAATAAAAAAGTAACTAATGAAGTAACTATAACGTAACTGTATGTGGCAATACTGCTAAATACATACTGAGTATTTGGACACATTACAGATCACTTTTTACCCAACATGCAGAACATTAGTATGCATTTTCAAATCTAGCCCTGGACTTATGATATTGACAACTTCCTATCATGCTCTGCATATTTTAGCCTAGATCTCAACCAACCAACAGGTGGCGCATCGTGTTGTGGAACTGGTCGAATAAAGCCAGCAGTCCACACTACAGTACAACCACATCTTGATTGTTTCATTTAAACTCCATTGTAGTGGTGCACATAGGCAATTTTTTTATATATTGTCATAGTCCAAATGGTTATAGATTTGACTGTAAATTATGAAACATTCTTGGAAATTCACATGCCTGCAAGCAATCTTCTACTGTGCCAGTAAAGAGGAGAAAGAGAGTGCAGAGAGGTCATCAACAGTCACTGTAAGAACCTTTCCATAATTGCATGTTCCTGCTGCAAGGTCTAGTCCTCTTTATTTTGCCGTATTTACCCGACAGGTTGACTCATTGGGGCAACCTGCCAGTGTGTGAAGGCTGAAATAATGTTCTGGTGGCAAAAACACTCCATATTTGTGTTGGTGCTCCATTTTCAGCAATCACTCACGGTAATCATTTTGTTTTTCCTGCATGGTGCAGTTCGTATGTTGAGTTCATCGCATCTAGTCATTCAAAACACGCTTAACATCAAGGCTGCAACATTTTCACCGTCTCCACGCACACCAACTTTCATCTCCTATTCCTGCAGCAGTAAATAATGCTGCCATTGTGGGGAAATTAATATTAACTGTGATAGTTTGCCCACAAAGTCTCATTTTTCTCCCAGAGTAAACAAGTAGATAAATCAAAGCAGAAAATGAGATGAGCTGCACCCCCTGCCCCCCAACCAAGGATTTAGCATAAATTACTTGTAGGGCAAATTTCAAGGGATACAAAATGATGTCCTGCAGAAAACATAACGAGGAGGCATCAACTTGGGAGTCTACAGTATAGATCTTCTACAGACACACAACAAGCAGGCCAAAGTGACTACAACAAAGCCCGTCTGTCAACATTCAGCAAATCTGTCCACATTCAGGAAGGGAGTGTGGAAATACAATGATGCCAGTGACTTGTCACACTGTAATGATAAACAAACTGTCAGCTTGTGTTCCGTCAGTGAATCAAGAGCAGACAGCCATCTGTGTGACGAGTGATATCGCTGCCTGCGAGTTCGTCTTCCGCTCAGTCTTCCACTTGCTCAGTAACGATGAGCGATGGCACTGCTGTGCAGGAATGTCTGTTTCAAAGTGCAACTGCAAACGAAGGTGCGAAATTTGTAACTGACATTGTTAGAGTTTTAATGGAGTACATATTTTAGAGAATGTGCCAGGTACTTGGCTTCAGGGAAGTTATGATGTTCTTACAAGAACAAACAAACAGTTAGTTACCCAATGTTTTGACAGGAATGCTTGTATCTCGTCTTATTTGGAATGTCCTAGTCGTGGGACCCATGGGAACATCCATCCATCCATCCATTTTCTTCCGCTTTATCCGGAGTCAGGTCGCGGGGACAGCAGCTCAAGCAAAGCCGCCCAGACCTCCCGATCCACACACACCTCCCCCAGCTCCTCCGGGGGAACCCCAAGGCATTCCCAAGCCAGCCGAGAGATGTAGTCCCTCCAGCGTGTCCTGGGTCTTCCCCGGGGCCTCCTCCCAATGGGACATGCCCGGAACACCTGTCCAGCGAGGCGTCCAGGGGGCATCTGGAAAAGATGCCCGAGCCACCTCATCTGACTCCTTTCGATGGGGAGGAGCAGCGGCTTGACGTCGAGCTCCTCCCAAGTGACCGAGCTCCTCACTCTATCTCTAAGGGAGCGCCCAGCCACTCTGCGGAGGAAACTCATCTCGGCCGCTTGTACTCGCGATCTCGTTCTTTCGGTCATGAGCCAAATCTCATGGCCATAGGTGAGGATCGGAAAGTAGATCGATCAGTAAATTGAGAGCTTTGCCCCCCTACTCAGCTCTTTCTTCACCACGACGGTCCGATACAGCGACCGCATCACTGCAGATGCTGCACCGATCCATCTATCGATCTCACGCTCCATCCGTCCCTCACTCGTGAACAAGACCCCGAGATACTTAAACTCCTCCACTTGAGGCAAGGACACTCCACCGACCTGAAGAGGCACCTCCAGCCACAACTCTGTAAAGCTCATCAAGTTTGCGGATGACACCACCCTCATCGGACTCATTTCGGATGGGGATGAGTCTGCCTACAGGAGGGAGGTGGACCGGCTGGTGACCTGGTGCAGCAGCAACAACTTGGAGCTCAACGCCCAGAGAACAGTGGAGATGATCGTGGACTTCAGGAAAGCCACAGCCCCCCCGCCCTCCCTCGCCCTCACCAACAGCCCCATCACCACTGTGGTCTGTCACTGCTTCCTCGGCACCACCATCACCCAGGACCTCAAGTGGGAGTCAACCATCAGCTCCCTCATCAAGAAGGCCCAGCAGAGGATGTACTTCCTGCGGCAGCTGAAGAAGGCCAAGCTGCCTGTCCAGCTGATGGTGCAGTTCTACACGGCCCATCATCGAGTCCATCCTCTGCTCCTCCATCACGGTGTGGTATGCCGGGGCCACAGCCAGGGACAGACAGGACTGCAAGCATTGTGGCCTCTGCTGAGAAGGTGAACGGCTGTAGCCTTCCATCTCTCCACGACCTACACGTCTCCAGGACTCTGGGCCGAGCAGGTCGGATCACAGCTGACCCTTCTCACCCTGCACATGGTCTGTTCAAACCACTCCCACTCGGGCAGGAGGCTACGGTCCATCCGGACCAGAACCTCCCGCCATAAGAACAGTTTCTTCCCCTCTGCCGTTAGACTCATGAACTCCTCATAACTCAGTCACCTTAAGCTTAACTCTTTCACTTTATCATTTTATCACGGGTCACTTTAGACAGTGTACTTTGGTTTTTAATTGCACTCCTCCACTGCACTGTTTTTCTGTTTCTCAGTTTTTCTGTTGCACACAGCCTTTCATATTTCATATTTCTTTTTTTTAATCTTATATTTTATCTTATTTTGACACTATGTTATATTTTATCTTAGCATTTTATCTCTTCTTAATGTTGCACCATTGTACCGAAGCAAATTCCTAGTCTGTGAATCCTGTTCACTGGCAATGGCAATAAACTTCTTCTGATTCTGATTCAAAGCACCTTTTTCCGGTCGAGAACCATGGCCTCGGATTTGGAGGTGCTGATTTTCATCCCGGACGCTTCACACTTGGCTGAAAACCACCCCAGTGCACGCTGTAAGTCCTGATTTGATGAAGCCAACAGAACCACATCTTCCGCAAACAGCAGAGACAAGATTCTGTGGTTCCCAAACCAGACCCCCTCTACACACTGGCTGCGCCTAGAAATTCTGTCCATAAAAATAATGAACAGAACCAGTGACAAGGGCAGCCCTGGCGGAGGCCAACGTACACTGGAAACAGGTTTGACTTACTACCGGCAATGCGAACCAAGCTCCTGCTGCGGTCGTACAGGGACTGGATAGCCCTGAGCAAAGGACCCCGGACCCCGTACTCCCGGGGCACTCTCCACAGGGTGCCCTGAGGGACACGGTCGAACGCCTTCTCCAGATCCACAAAACACATGTGGACTGGTTGGGCGAACTCCCATGAACCCTCGAGCACCCGATGGAGCGTGTAGAGCTGGTCCAGTGTGCCGCGACCAGGACGAAAACCACACTGCTCCTCCTGAATCCGAGGTTCAACCATCGGTCGAATTCTCTTCTCCAGTACTCTAGAATAGACCTTACTGGGGAGGCTGAGGAGTGTGATCCCCCATAGTTGGAACACACCCTCCGGTCCCCCTTCTTAAACAGAGGGACCACCACCCCGGTCTGCCAATCCAGAGGCACTGTCCCCGATCGCCACATGATGTTGCAGAGACGTGTCAGCCAAGACAGTCCCACAACATCCAGAGACTTAAGGTACTCAGGACGGATTTCATCCACCCCAGGAGCCTTGCCACCGAGGAGCTTTCTAACCACCTCGGTGACTTCGGCCTGGGTAATGGATGAGTCCGCCTCTGAGTCCCCAGTGTCTGCTTCCTCTTCGGAAGACGTGACGATGGGATTGAGGAGATCCTCAAAGTACTCTTTCCACTTGAAAGTAACTAGAATGAAAGTATTTTTTTATTGAGTCAGAGCTGCGTCAGTCACAGTCAGTCAGAGCTGCGTGTCGTCAGAGTGAGCTGCAAAAGTTTGTACCTGAGTTTTCAGAGGTGGTGTTTGTAGTTGCCATCTGCCACGCCGGTGTTTGCCAACCCGGACAGTGGGAATACCACCTCAACCGGCAACTTAGCCCCGCGACTGGACAGCAACAACGTCCGAGGCCCGCTCAACGTGGTGAATTCACTGAGGCCGCGCGCTGCGTCATTAGAGCCGCGCGTCACGAGTGCCGCTTCCCCGAGGCCTCGTGCAGCCAATCGCGGATCCATCAGCGCGGAAACACAGAGGCCGCGCGGCCACCAGCGCAGTGCAGATCCATCCCGGTGATAAACAACACAGGCTGTTAACATCGGCGATCGACAAGCTGCTCATAAGCCGACCATGGGCCTAAGAAGGTTCTGACAGCGGAGGAAGGTGACGATATTAAAAATCTCTGGACTTTTTCTCAGAGGAGATTTCTGTTGTGAAGCAGGCAACAGAAATCAATCATGGATCTGGTGGAGGAGGTGAAGGCATTACGGCTCCAGAATGCCGAGAAAGACCGGCATCTGGTGCAGCTGGAAAATAGAGTGGCTGAATTGGATAGCAGTACACCAGAATCAACGACGTCATCATCACAGGTCTTCACATCAAACCACGGTCCTACGCACGGGCGGGTAACAGATGAGAGCGGAGGGGAGCCCAGTGAACAGGAGGTCAGCTTGTGGAAAAACAGGTTGCTGATTTCCTCCTATCTAAAGGATATAGAAATGGATTTAATAACATTGAAGCGTGCCACCCTCTGCCCCGGAGAAATGACGGTGATAAACGAACCGTCATCATGAGATCATCCAACAGAAAACAAAACAGCACTGTTAAAAACAAGGAAGAAAACTGAAAGGGACAAACGTATTCATCAGAACATCTCACCAAACGGAATGCCGACATCGCCAGGAAAGCACGCTTCTTGAAGAAACAGGAGTAACAATCCAGCAACATGGACTTCAAACTGTAAAATATTCATCAAACTGAACGGATCACCAGAACAAGCAAAAGTCATGGCAATAAGGAACCATCGAGGAGCTGGACAAATATGAACAATAGTGTTCTTAAGCAACGAGGATCTGGACAGATATGCACAATAAGGTATGAGGACACAACACCATCACAACACCATGACACAGACCAGAGGAACCTATTCATCTACTACCTATTCATCTACCATCTGGAGACAAGAAGGATATAACTCAAAGGATTCGATCATGGAAAGTAGAACTGAGAACATTTAAATACACAGACCACAATGTACTGGACTTGGAGCACGATATAGACCCGGACAATAATTTCTTTCTCAAATATCAATGACAGTTGTTGCTATTATACAGGTGAACAGTTTTAATCGGATCATTAAAAGGATAACAAATTATCAATAATCCATTTCAACAGCAGAAGTCTATATGCAAACTTTAACAACATTAAAGCATATTTAAGTCAGTTTAAAAAAATATTTAACATAATTGCTATATCAGAACATGGATCAATGAAGATAAAGGAATGGATTTGTGAACTGGATGGATATGAATTTAATTGTGTAAACAGAAAGAATAAGAGTGGAGGAGGAGTGGCTGTGTATGTGGATAAGACCATGGATTATAAAATAGTAGACAATATGACAACTGTGATTGATAACTTATTAGAATGTATAACTATTGAAATGTGTGAAGAAAAAAGCAAAAATGTATAGTCAGCTGTATATATAGAGCACCAGGATCTAGTATTTGAAACATTCACTGACTGTCTGGGCAAAATGTTCTCAAAAACTAATCAAAAACTGGTGTTCATTTGTGGTGACTTAAATATTGATCTGCTCAATCCAAATAAGCATAAAATAACAGATGAATTTATCAGTATAATGTACAGTAGAGTTTATATCCAAAAATCACCAGGCCAAGCAGATTACATCCCATAGTGCTACCTTAATTGATAATATATTCAGCAATGATATTGAGAATAAACACTGTGAGGTGATTATTAATCAATGACATTAGTGATCATCTACCAGTTTTCATCGTTTATAATAGAAACCATCGGCGGAATCAGCCAGAGGAGAAAATAAAATACAGGCGAGTGCGGACAGAGGAAAACATGAACACACTAAAGAAGGATTTACAGGAGCAAAACTGGGAAAAGGTATACAGTGAAAGTGATGTTGATAGTGCATATGAAACTTTTTTACAAATATTTACATCATTATATGATAAAAATTGTCCAATTAAACAAGACTACAGAAAACAAAAATCCAAGCTCGACCATGGATGACGAAAGGGTTACGAAATGCATGTAATAAGAAAAATACACTGTATAGAGAATTCATAAAACTAAAGACTAAAGAGGCAGAAAATAGATATAAGAAATACAAAAATAGATTAACTAATATTATACGGGTATGTAGGAAGGAATATTATAGTAACATATTATATAATAACAAAACAATATTAAAGGAATATGGGATATATTAAATAGCATTATCAAAAATGGTAATAAAAAACAGAGTTACCCTCAGTATTTCATTGATAATAATGTCAAGAAGGAAAATAAGGATGAGGTAGTCAACGGTTTTAATAATTTTTTTGTAAATATTGGACCAAGCTTGGCAGAAAAAATTCCCGATTCCCAACCTGAGGATTGGGATAATAATCTCATAGAAAGAAATCCCTGTTCAATGTTCCTCACAGCAGTGGATGGAAATGAAATTATAGACATTGTGAATAATTGTAAATATAAAACATCTACCGATTTAAATGAAATTGATATGGTGGTGGTAAAACAGGTCATTGAATGGATTGTAGAACCATTAACATACATCTGTAACTTATCATTTCAAACCGGTAAATTTCCCAATCAAATGAAAATAGCTAAGGTTGTGCCGCTGTATAAGACTGGGGATAGACACCACTTCACAAATTATAGACCTGTTTCTTTGCTTCCACAATTTTCCAAATTATTAGAAAAGTTATTAAATAATAGATTAGACAAATTCATAAATAAACATAAATTACTTACTGATAGTCAATATGGATTCAGAGCACATAGTTCAACATCACTTGCATTAATAGAATCAGTTGAGGAGATTACAAACGCCATAGACCACAAATTACATTCAGTTGGAATATTTATAGATCTTAAAAGGCTTTTGATACAATTAATCATGACATATTAATCAATAAACTTGAACAGTATGGGATTAGGGGGTTGGTGTTGCACTGGGTGAGAAGCTACTTAAGTAACAGAAAACAGTTTGTGAAGTTGGGGGAATATACATCATCATGCTTGGACAATGCTTGTGGCGTCCCACAGGGGTCAGTATTGGGTCCAAAACTGTTTCTAATTTATATAAATGATATTGTCAATGTTTCCAAAATATTAAAATTAGTATTATTTGCAGATGACACAAGCATTTTTTGTTCAGGGGGGGATTTGCAGGAGTTACTGAGGAGGATCAGTATAGAAATGGGAAAATTGAAAATATGGTTTGACAGAAATAAATTATCATTAAACTTAAGTAAAACAAAATACATGTTATTGGCTATTGTAATACAGACATACAGGTTCAGTTACAAGTCGAGGGGGTAGATATTGAAAGGGTACATGAAAATAAGTTTCTGGGGGTGATAATAGATGATAAGATAAACTGGAAGACTCATATAAAACATATACAAAGTAAACTGTCAAGAAGCATTTCAGTTCTAAACAAAGCGAAACATATTCTGGACCACAACTCACTCCGCATTCTTTACTGCTCACTGGTTTTACCATATTTACAGTACTGTGCAGAGGTATGGGGTAATACTTATAAAGGTACAACACAATCGCTATCAGTAATGCAGAAAGAGCTATAAGAATTATTCATAATACTGGCTATAGAGATCATACAAATCCACTATTTTTACAATCCAAATTCTTAAAATTCACAGACTTGGTCATTTTCAAACAGTACAAATTGTGTATAAAGCAATAAACAATTTACTTCCAGCAAATATTAAAATATGTTTTTTAACAGATCAGGGGATTACAGTCTTAGGGGAAATTTAATTTAAAGCATCAGTGGGCACGAACAACATTAAAAGGTTTCTGTATTTCTGTCTGTGGGGTGAGGATGTGGAACAGATTGGGAGTGGGGCTCAAGCAATGTCCAAGCATGAACCAGTTCAAACAGCGGTACAAAAATATGTTTTTTTCTGGGTATAGGGAGGAGGAAGGGTACTGAGGGTTAGGGTGTTTTTGTTGTTTGCTTCGGCTTGTAAATATATAGTATTTTGTATGTAAGTAGGTATGTGTAGGTGTATATTTATGTTTGTGTATATATATGTGTATATATGTATATGTGTATATATGTGTATGTTGATGTGTATATGTATGTGTGTGTATATATATGTATATATATATATTGATATTGGTTTAGGTGTGTAGGAATTTATGTGTATATGTGGCAAAGGGTATTACTGGTTGTGGGGAAGAAGGGGTAGGGATAAATAAGCTGATGCTTCACCCTACCCCTTTTCGGACATGTTGGGTACACAGTAGGAACTTTTTTGTTGTTGTCTTTACTGATCTATCTTGTAATTGTTGTTGTATCAAATGTTCGAAATAAACAGTTTTCATTCATTCATTCATTCATTCATTCATTCATTCATTCCACTGTCCGACAACATCCCCAGTCAGGGTCAACAGCTCCCCGCCTGCACCGTAAACATTGCTGGTGGGAACACATATTTCTTATCCAGATCCAGGTGGCTCACTCCCTATCAATCATTTCAGGAAAACTTTGAATGCCTTTTTTTTTTTTTACTTTAAGAACATCCTCAGAGAAGCTCAATGGGAGGAAGAGGGTTTGATTCCCAGTCACATTACCTATCTGTGCTTGGACAAGACACTTCATCTGCATTGCCCCAGTCCACCCATCTGTAAATGAAAGTAGCCTGCCATGGACTGGCATCCGATCCAGATGGAGTTACTCTCATCAGCTTAGTGCAATGGATTCCAGTGATAAGCAGCAACACCAATTGGCCTCAGGGACTGTACGGGACTTTCATCTTCTCAGAGAATAGCAGAGCAGGTGGCTCTGTGGTATAGAGGATGGATTACTAATCTATAGGCCAGGGTTCCATTCTAGGTGTGTCTAGGCTTTTTGTGTCCTTGGACAAGACACTTCATCTGCACTGTCCTGGTGTAATTGTTGTTTAAAAAGTGAAGTTTTTGTGATTTCCAGTTTAATGACTCTAATGTCACGCAAGATGCTTTTCTCACTGAAAACATCTGTTTTACAGTCTGCTGTGCACTGCCAACATGTGATTACAGCTTAAGTTCCCCCTCCTTACCGGACTGAGCCATCCTCATATGCAGTAAAATATGTGGAGCCAAAACTGTACTCATCAGCCATATCGGAACAGACCGTAACAGCTGCTGATGCCTGAAGTCTATCATCCTCAATCATAAGGGATAGGCGAGAGAGAGACTGATTTGGAATGTCACAGGAGTGTGACCTATAGGAACACATTTCTGATCCTGATCCAAATGAATCATTAGATAATCATTTCAGGAAGATTTGTAGATGCGTGTTTATGGGATGGCTTTCTGGATTTCAAGATGAGGTAAAAATGAAGGAAAATGAGGAAAAAGAAGGATTCATTGGTAAATGTCAGGTCAGTTGTGGCATACCTATTGGATAACTCCTTAGCATCACCCTCGTGTGGTTTTGAGATTTTTCACCAGCATGGGGGTTTCAGCACATCAATCAATCAAAACCTTGCTAAATACTTACAGTGTGCTGTACTGTAACACAATGTGACTGATGAATCGAGTGCACAAACTTTTAAACCAGTGTGGTCTTATTTGTATTTGCTACCCTCCAAAATATCCCTTCAGGACATTCTCCTGCATGTTTGTCAGTCTATGTGTAACACTGCACCTTTCTTTGCATTCATCCTTTTTGTAATTCTGTGCTTTTGTTGCTTCATCCTGATCTGCATGGAAAAACAAGAGTTTGACTGACAGTTATTAAGACGGAAGAAAAGGAGTAGAGGAGTGGAGGTGGAGACGAACACTGACAGGATGAAGTCCATGGAAAGGACTGCACATCCTGAATCCCACAAAAAAAAAAAAAAAAAATCTCTGACATTTTCTAATTACCTTCCCTCAAGTAGGGAGCCAAATTGAAACAACAGTGAGATATCAGGTTCAGGATACTGCCTAAAGTACTACTGATTACTAGGCCTGTCACAATAATGAATTTTGCTGGACGATATTTGCATAAGAAAATATTGTGATAATTGTTATTATCACGGGCAGCACGGTGGCTTAGTGGTTAGCACTGTTGCCTCACAGCGAGAAGGTGGTGGGTTCAATTCCCATGGCCTTTCTGTGTGGAGTTTGCATGTTCTCCCCGTGCTTGCGTGGGTTTCCTCCGGGTGCTCCGGTTTCCTCCCACATCCAAAGACATGCAGGTTAGGTGGATTGGAATCTTTAAAATTGTCCTTAGGTCTGTGTGTGGGTGTGTCTGTGTTTGTTTGTGGCCCTGCGACAGACTGGCGTCCTGTCCTGGGTGTACCCCGCCTCGCGCCCTATGGTTGCTGGGATAGGTTCCAGCCCCCCGCGACCCTTAATTGAACTAAGCGGTAGAAGATAGATGGATGGATGGATGCTATTATCACTATATTATTATTTTAAGACCATTTTGTGCCACCGATAGTGCTGTAACAGATCACGGCTGATCCGTGATCCATCTGGACTCCCCCCGCCCCAGATTGGCACACAGGTGATCCATGTATTATTTGCAAAGTTTACCTAATTGTGATTTTTGTGTCATAGTGATAACTGCGTTTATTTCAATGCATTTGGAGACAAGACGATGACGTCATCAGCATGCGATACCTTTTGCTAAAACGCAGAGCCGGGTCGATCAACAAATATCATGATTTTTACGTGATCCGCTCACCTTTTTTTCTCTACTGTGGACTTAAAGGCGTCCGGATTCCCCTCGCTATATTTTGGCGGGTGCTTGCTGCAATTAGCCCATTATTCGAAGTACCTTTCACTTCGACTACTACGAGCAAACTCACTCTCATCATGCAGCGGGACAAGCGCACCTTGGGGGAATCTAAACAATTGGCTTCTGGTGATAATATCAAAGACACAGTAAGCAAACAGATGGATGTACTTTTCCAAGACAGTGACTTCATTGGCAAAATCACAAAAATATTGGTGGATTCCCTGATCAAACCAATCAAGAGAGCCATCACCGACTCCATTATAGAGTCGGTTAGAGACTCTCTGAAATATGAATTGGCAAAACACGGTCGTAAACTGGATAATTTAGCAAAAAAATACAGTGACATTGAGGACACCTTGGATGAGCAAGAACAGTATTCGAGGCGAAACGGTCTTGTAGTGTTCGGGGTCCCAGAAAATGACCGTGAAACGTAACAGAAGTTGTCATGAGTGTCCTGAAAAACAACCTCAACATAGCAGTGCAACCTGACGATATGATAGAACCCATCGCCTCGGGCCCAGAAACATCAAATGGGATAAACCATGAGGAATCATCGTCAAGTTCGCCCACTATAACCTCAGAGACAAAGTTTACAGGGCGAAGAAACAGTTGAAGGGGAAAAGCCCGAAGATGCACATTCTGGAGAGTTTGACTGCTAAGCGGTCAAAACTTCTGGATGACTTACGCAAAAAGTACAAGGATGAACTTGCCGCGAGCTGGACGCAGGATTGGCGTCTGTACTTGCTCATGAATACAAACCAGCGGCATGTCATCAACAAGTTATCGGATGGTAAGAAGCTGTGCTTTCACTGATCCTTGGCAAGAGACCATTTATGGACCATATGTACGAACTCGTGAGTAATTGATCCATTGAATATATTCATAAATTAATTGTATAGAAGTTGATCCTTGATCCTGCGTTTGTTGTGGTTTTTATTTGATTGTTTTCACATTAATTGTTCTGAGTGTAACTGTCTGTCGTGTGTGTGTGTGTGTGTGTGTGCGCGCCCCCCCCCTCTCTCTTGCACACACTCTATTTTAGTGAAATAGTCGTTGATTTTTAGTTTAGATTAGAATAGACTAGATTTAGCTTTGATAAATAATGGCACAAATAGATAGTATTATTTTCCAAATGTACACATCATTTTCTTGTATTATGTATTATTTTTTAGTCTATGGGTTTCGATGACATAATAACAAATAAAATTGATTGTGAAGTACTTGACCAGCTTTGTTTTGAAAAAATAAACTGTAAAAGATTTGCACCTGATGAACTAAAAGATATAACCATTAACCAAAATCATGCTTTTTCATTACTACATTTAAACACGAGAAGCCTAAGTAGGCACTATGATGATCTGCAGTCCTTGTTGGCCAGCCTTGACCATAAGCCTGATATCATAGCATGTAGTGAAACATGGCTCAATCATAAAACATGTACAGACATCCTCAACCTTGATGGATATGCTCTTTTTAACAAAAAGAGTTGGCAGAACGGGTGGAGGTGCTTGTTTATATGTAAATCTTGTTCACTCAGTGAGTACTCGTGATGATCTATTTATTAATGATGGTCACTCAGATTCCCTTTTTCTTGAACGTAATATCACAAATTGCAGAAATATAATCGTAGGAGTGATCTATCGTCCCCCAGACTCTGACTTAAACAAATTTATGGGAAATTTAGATGAATTATTGAATTGTATTAATGATTATAACAAAAACTGTTTTATTCTTGGAGATTACAATATAAATTTAGCTAAAGGCAGTTCAGAGAAAAATGATTTCTTAAATACATTATATTCTGCCTCTTTGTGTCCCACAATAAATATATATACACTAGAGAAAAAGACTCCAGTAAGTCTATTATTGACAATATCATCACTAATATTCATAACACTAATTTTATTTCAGGAGTAATTCTATCTGATATTACTGATCATTTTCCAATCATTCTTTTTATAGATCTTAAAATTAGTAAAAACAAACCTCTTAGTAAAATAAAAGCAAAGGTATTAACTAACAAAAATTTATGTAAATTGTCAGAACACCTAAAAGGTAAATCATGGGACATGGTGTATCAGTGTAATTGTCCTGATGCTGCGTATAATATTTTAATTCAGGAATTATCTAGCAGTATTAATTTGTGCATACCTGATAAAATAATAAAACGACATTCAAATGAAAAAAAAATCTGGCTTACAAAAGGAATAATGACTTCAATTAAAAAGAAAAAATATTTTGTATAAGTAATACATAAAAGATTCAACTGCAGAAAACAAAAACATATACACAAAGTATAGAAATAAACTGACTAAATTAATTCGAAAGAGTAAACGTAACCACTACACTGAGCTTATCAAGGCTTCTCATGGAGATCAGAAGCAAAGCTGGAAAGTGTTCAATGAAGTCCTCAGCCGTGGTCATAAAACAAACATCCTCCCTGACACCACAGTCTTGCAAAATCCAATCAATGTTTCCAGTGATTGTCACCTTGCTAATTGTTTTAATGATTACTTTAGTACTATAGGTGAGTCCTTTTTAAAAAAAATTAGCCCACAAGGGGCAGTATCTACCAGCAGTATCTAAATGGGAACTATCTCAACTCTTTTCCTTTCACCAACTGACAAATCCAAAGTTGCCAAAATTATTATGAGTATGAAAAGCTCCCAAACTGTAGGAGTAGACAATGTATGCAGTAAAATTTTAAAATTCATAGTCAATTACATTGTAGATCCATTAGTATACAGCATTAATCTATCACTTTTGAATGGAGTGGTACCAAAAATGACAAAAATAGCTAAAACTATACCAATTTTTAAATCTGGTGCCAAAAATGATTTTCAAAATTGCCGCCCCATTTCAATTCTGCCAACAATTTCAAAAATTTTGGAAAAAATTGTGCATAAAAGACTTAGTGACTACTTAAATAAATATAATATGCTCTCTCCATCACAATATGGTTTTAGGAAGGAAAGTACTACTTGTATGGCAATCCTGGATCTCATTGAAAAAATAAATGACGCTATTGATAAAGCTGAGTGTGGAATTGGTGTCTTCCTCGATTTGTCAAAAGCATTTGATACGATTGATTTTAATATTCTACTTGGTAAATTGGAACATTATGGTGTTAGAGGTTTAGCACTTCATTGGTTCAGAAGTTATTTAAATGAAAGAGCAATATGTGAACATAAATGATAAACTGTCAAAATGAAAACCTATACAATGTGGGATACCTCAAGGCTCAATTTTGGGTCCACTTCTCTTTATTATTTATGTAAATGATTTCC
This sequence comes from Thalassophryne amazonica, assembly GCF_902500255.1. Taxonomy (NCBI): domain Eukaryota; kingdom Metazoa; phylum Chordata; class Actinopteri; order Batrachoidiformes; family Batrachoididae; genus Thalassophryne; species Thalassophryne amazonica. The sequence goes on along the minus strand of NC_047119.1, from coordinate 38,523,810 downwards.
CAAATTCTTCTAACATTCTCCATAAAGTATTATTTGCAGATGACACTACCTTATTTTTATCTCATAAAGACCCGCAATACCTTCAAAAATAAATTAAATTATGAATTGGCAAGAGTTGATAATTGGTTTAAATGTAATAAATTGTCATTAAATACGAACAAAACAAAATGTATTATATTTTGTTCTTGTAGAAATCATAAATGTTTTAAAAATGTACAAATTAATATAAATAATAAAGTGACTGAAAGAGTTGAATCAATCAAATTTCTTGGAATCCAAATTGATGAATTTTTAAATTTCAATAAACATTTAAATTACTTGATTAAGACATTATCTAAATATGTTGGACTATTCTTTAAGGTGAGGTATTTCCTCCCCTTTGAGGCTCTTCTGACTCTATACAGGTCCTTATTCGGACCTCATCTAAATTATTGCAATATTATATGGTGTAATACTTACCCGAGTTACCTTTTAAAACTACAAACTTTACAAAAGAAAGTTATAAGAGCCATTTCTTGGGCCAAATATAATTCTCAAACTGATTCTCTCTTTTATAAATATCGACTTCTGAGGCTCATAGAGTGCAACTTATTTCACAATGCTTGTACCATGTACACTGTGGTGCACAGACTTAATGATAGACTCTGTCAGCTCATTCCCATTTCAACTTCCTCTCATCATTATAACACCTGAGGAAAATTACACCTAAAGGGTAAAAGTAGGAGGTTAAAAAGTACTAGTTTTAGTGTGGCATGCAAGGGTCCACAAATTTGGAATGACCTGAGTGAGAATACTCAAAAGTCTCTGTCTTTACATATTTTCACAAAGAAACTTAAACTAGAGTTACTTGCAAAATATAATTAAAATTCAACCAGCTGACGACTTCTTCATATCTACTGAAATACCCATGGGCCTGTATGTCTGAATTTATTACACTGATGTGTCATAATACTTTTAAAATTCTGTCATTTAAGAAATGTGAACATTATTGTCTTAGTCTGTTGTAAATATTGTAACAGGTAAAAGTAGGTTTAGATTTGTATTTATTGCACATTATTGTACATTTGTTGTTTTTAAATATTAATGGGCCCCGCTCATAAGCTATGGACTGCTTTAAGGGTGTACCAATTACAAGATGTATTTATTAATCTGTATGGAGCTGTATGGAATGTTTTAATGTCTTCTTTGAATTTTGTAATAAACCAATGAAATTAAAAAAAAAATTTGCAGAAAAAATAATCACAGTGAGTGGAAGGGCAGCGCATGAATGCAGCCTGTTAAAAATGCCTTGTGTGGGTATGCAAAGTGAAGCTTTTCCATGTTGACCTCATCAAAAGCCACATTCCTAAATCCTGTGTGTCTGCAAGCAGCCAGTGTTGCTTGCTGCAGCGATCAACACATTGCGCTGTGTTTAAAAAAATACACAAACCACTGCTTCATGCAATATGGTCTCATGTAGGTCATCAACAGCACGTGCCTGTCTCCCTGTTTGATATAGAGGACTGTGAAACCACTAACAGTGATTAAAAAAAAATTCACTTTCTCTTCTGTTATGCAACACACCCATAGAACTGTGCAAGCGTCGGGTTCTCCTCGCTTTTTTCGACTTCAGTCCGAAATGTTCCCACGCTGGAGCTGTGGAATTAAGCTTTGAAACCAAGTCCATATCGTTGATTCTTTAACTACGGGCACTATTGGCCTTGTAAATGTAATTTCCACCACACCATTGCCTTACAATATAAAGCGCCTTGGGGCAACTGTTTGTTGTGATTTGGCGCTATATACATGTGCTCTGATGTCACTGTTTATCTCCATAGGAACTACCCAAACAATCTTTCATACAAACTGTTTAAAGGGACATTACAGTGTTGTGGTGGAAATTACGGCAATAGTGTGGGACAACTACATTTTGTTTTAAAAAAATCACAACAGTTGTATGACATTGAATACCCCAATTATGTTTTGATTATTTTACTGATATTTTATTCAGAGATATTTAAAACATTAGAAAAAAACGTTTCTTTACCATTCATTTTATCATTGAAGATCAAAAGTCTGGGTGTGGGACAAGCACAAAACGGCAATATTTGCATATAATGATGCTGAAAAAAAGGTGAAAAAGTCTCATAGACTACTAGAACAAATTTCTTAACACACTTTCATTGTAAAGATAACTGTAAAAGTGTGAAATTTCCCCTTTTTTCTGTTTTCATACAATATGATCAAAGGACATAATAAGTGCCCGTAGTCTTGTGTTCACCTTTATATACTGGACGATAAGTCGATATATCGATTATTGGGACAGACCTACTTGAACTACTAAAACTTGTAATTTGTCACAACTTGCCAGTAAATACACTAGAATAAATGTAAAAGCTGATGGAACCTGTTCAGCAACTGTAATTGATTTAATGTTTACAAATGTTACAGAATTATGCACTGAGGCAATTTCTGTTCCTGTTGGTTGCAGTGACCACAATTTAACTGCAATTATAAGAAAAACAAAAGTACCTAAACCTGGTCAAAAATTTATTAGTAAACGAATTCTTAAGCATTTTAACAAGGATGATTTTGTTACAGATGTACAAAGCATAAACTGGTCAGAAGTAATACAAGAACAGGACCCAAGTAAAGCTGTAGAGATTTTCAATACCTTAATGACACAAGTTATGGACAAACATGCTCCTATAAGAAAGCGAGCTGTAAGAAACATCTCTGCTCTGTGGTTAGATCAAGAACTTAAGGAATATATGGCCGAAAGAGATAAAACCAAAAAGGAAGCATTGGAAAGTAATAATATAGTACAGTGGAATAAATATCGTAAACTAAGAAATTATGTGACGAAATTGAATAAAAGGAAAAAACGTTTATATTACCAGAGTAAGATTGGAGACGTGAAATGTGATCCTGCAAAAGTGTGGGGAATATTAAATGAGATATTAGGGAGGAAAAAAATAACAGCTACATATTTAGAATCAAATGGTGTTTATTTACCTACGCCAAAAGACATTGCAAATTATTTGAGTCAGTTTTTTAAAGATAAAATTGAGAAATTAAGAAATGACATGGGACCAGTACACAACGAAAATATTTCTTATAAACTAATAAGGAAGTATATTATGAGGGAGAAAGAAAGCTGATTTAAGTTTAATAAAGTCACACAAAATCAAATTAAAGAATTGCTCCTAAAAAGTAAGGATAAACCAGCAGGTATTGATAACCTTGAAACTAAATTAATAAAAATGGTGGCTCATATAATTGACTTACCAGTTTCTCACATAATAAATTTAAGTTTAACTAAAGGTATTTTTCCCACACAGTGGAAAACTGCAAAATAATTCCTCTTATTTTAAAACTACAAGGAACCATTATCAGGTAAAAATAGTAGACCAATAAGTTTATTACCTATGTTAAGTAAAATTATGGAAAAGGTGGCATATGACCAAATCCAATTATATTTTTCTGTTAATGGGCTAAATACTATTTATCAGCATGCATATAAAAAAGGTTATTCCACTTCAACTGCACTCACTCAAATAACAGATTATTGGCTACATGAAATTGATAATAAAAATCTCATAGGCACTGTATTTTTAGATTTAAGTGCAGCTTTTGATGTGTTGGATCACAATATTTTATTGAATAAATTGAGCTGCTATGGATTTGAGTCATCGGCTTTAAAATGGACTAAAAGTTATTTAAGTAATCGAGACTATAAAGTTTTTTTTCCAATGGTAGCTATTCTGAGATTGAGGTAATGAGTTATGGAGTGCCCCAGGGCAGTTGTCTGGGACCCCTGTTATTTTCTATATTCATAAATGATTTTTCATTTGTACTAAACATGCAACTATGGCTAGTGCTCACTCAAAGCCTGCCACAGGTGAATGACGCAACCAACAGGCGTGAAAAAAACTAACGCATGTGCACGAAGGTTCAAGGACATAAAACATATGAATCAAATCCATATATTTTTTGCATAAAATAAAAAGGTCGGATACTTTTCTCACAGACCTCGTATTTCATTGTTTTTTACTTCCTTTTCTATCGTTATTTACATCATTGCTTTTGTCCATTTCATTACTTTTTGCTGTGTATTTCTTGTATTATTTTAAACCCTCACACACACATAACATCCCGGTCCCACTTTTTATACTCAGGTCACCTGCTACGCTTAGCTACATTCAACCAACGGTCCACAGCAGGATGTGGATCAAAGTCCTCTAAAGCTGACCCCTCCAGGGTGATCCTGGATCCGCGAAGTGGCCAGCGTTAATTTTTACAATTATTATAGACGTTTTAAAGCTGTAAAACCCCTCACTACACACTTTATACACTTTTCTCAATCAGGCATGAACATTTTCTCACTTTTCTCACACCTCGCTGCAGGTGTCTTTTTCCGAGTGTAGAACACAGTTATGGGTAGTTGTTGGTGCTTTTTTTTCTTCTGGGCGAGAAGATTCTTATAAACAGACACGCAGAACACAATGCGCGTGCTCTCCCTTCGTGGTGTCGCAACCGGCTGCTTGATGAGGCCGCGGAAGACAATACACTGTAAAAAAAAGCATGCAAAATTGGACTAAAAAAAATCTGCGAAACAGCGAGGCTGCGAAAGGTGAACCACGTTATAGCGAGGGACCACTGTATTTATTTTAGGAGCAAAATGTGAATGAAAGGGTTGAAATACATTCTCGCACACGTGTGCCCGTTTTATTTTTTTTCCCTCGCACAAATCAAATTTTAGGCACAATATGCGAGCAAAACGCTCGCACTATACAGCCCTGCAAGATAGGATCTTGTTTGAAAGACTTTTTCATAAATGTTTCCAAACTCTTGAACGAATTTTCATTAAACTTGGTACAGAGGAGAGACCACTGCTAAGTAAGAAGAAGATGCATTTTAGCGCAGCTCACAGGGCAAAACCAGCCATTTATATTTATTTATGTTGCTCTAACATTGTGAGATTGGGCATTTTGCAACATTTTGATAAAAAAAATCTAATAAAATAAAAAGCTCATCTTATGTTTTAGACGTAGACTGTGTTTCATAATTATTGTATGGCCTTGCCTTGCAATGTGGAGCGCCTTGGGGCAACTGTTTGTTGTGATTTGGCGCTATACAAGAAAAAAGTTGATTGATTGATTGATTGATTGATGTTTATGAAACTAGCGGGGTGGGGAATGACTGAATCAAGAAAATATTTAATGGCAGAGTTCATCTGAACAATGGGATAAAATCAAGATTCATTTATTTATTATTTCACATTCTTCAGCAATGTGAGAGGTGCCATTTTTGTTAATTTCTCAAAAACCAATGATCTAATTTCTACAAAACTTGGGGAGTTGGGGGGGGGGGGGGCATGGACAAAAGAGGAGCCCATGAAACGTTGGTCTGGTTTTAGAAAACGGGGCCGAGCCAGGAATTTCTTTTCCCCTTTATATAATATTTCAGGATGTTTTTCAAAGGTTTTGTAGATTTTTCAACAAAAAATAAAGTCTGACCCTCAAGGACAAGGCATCAGCAGAGTCTAAACAAGTCTAATGTCTCTGATCAGGTAAGTGTAAATGCACTGACGTAGACAATGTTCTTAGCTTTGGTGATATTTTTCTTTCTCAGTATGCTGTCTGAAAATACTTTAAAATGACAAAGTAATTTTCGCCTTGGCAGAGGTATGCACTTCAGTGAGGGACTTTCTCTCCGCCCTTCGCTCAACTTCTCACTTTGATTCTGTGCTCGTCGATTATTTCTTGCTTGCTTCTTTTCCACTGTACATCCTTGTGCAACACAATAAGATAGATTTCTCCATTTATTTGCTTTTGCTCCTGTGTTTTAATGGTCGTGTACATCTCCTGTATTCTCTATCCTCTTTCCTCATCATCCCCTCACTGTCTTGTCTGCCTCACGAACACCCCCACCTCCTGACAAAATGAGTCGATAATGAGACACACTGTTACAGGGTTGAACACAGTCTCCTTCCCGTCTCCTCGGTTGTGATTATGATAATTAGTTTCACATCTCCACATCTTAAAAAAAAAAAATGTGTACATGTCATTGGAAGGAACTCACACGTGTACACAAATACCACAGATGGTATTTAAAAAAGAAAAAAATAGAGGGAAGGACAATTCCTCAAAAGTGAAGGCAGATCACTCCCAAGTGGATGGTTTCAGTGTGGGTCATTAAACACTCCTTCCCAAGAAAATTTAAATAACCTTTTCTCACTTGGAACTGGTTTGATTTGCAGAAAACAAACAACAGACGAAGGGCAGAGAAACACTTTTACAAGTTTTGTTCATGCTTTTCTATATTAAGTCCCATAAGGGAGTAAGGACCGCCCCCTGTTGGAGACTGAACGGTCCCCCCCTAAAAATCGGTCTGCCCTCCTTCACTGCGCATGCGTCATTAGGCGCGGTACACGGATTATCACCTCGTTTCTGCTTAAAACTGCACTCCAGTCTTCATCTATCTCAGCAACAGATAAATGAAGCTTTTGTACAACAATCATTTCCACATAAATTCAGCATTATTTCATCATAAAAGACAGAGGAAGCGATCAGAGCGCCACAGCAACACGAGCTGCTAGTTGCTGCGTTCACTGTGAGTCCGTCATTTCGAAGCGTCAGTGATTATTGCTTCATTTCTGCTTAAAACGGCCTCGTTTCTGCTTAACACTGACTTTAGAATGATTTAAGAGGTTTTACCTTGTCATCTGATGGTTAATAATCGCATTAATCCAATTGATCGCTTTGGGCGAAGAGAGTCCGTCTCAGAAGAGCTGCTGTGGTCCGAAATGGTTGGACCAATTTTTAGGGGGGGGGCCGTTGAGTCTGCGAAACCCCTTTTCAACCCCTCTGCACTCAGTCAAATCAACTATTTTAGGTTCCCTACCCCAAAAACAAAAACAGGATGTTTCCAAAAATAAAAGCTGGCCTTAAGTCAGACATACAAGATGACATTTAACGTGTCCAAAAAACAAACAAACAAAAAAAATTCAACAACATATAAAGGGCTTCATTTTCAAAAATTAACACATGCCCATGACGCGTTTTCATATGATATGAAAATCAAGGGGCAATGTGCAATACTTCATGCATAATCCTATGAATTTCTGCATCCGTGCAGATGTTTTGCATTTAACATTCAGAAAGACACATTTGCGCTTTGCTTAAGGTTTGGTTTAGGCTTAAATAAATAAGTAAAAGACATCTCCCCGCCATGATATGCTATCTCGTCATTGACATCATCACTGTCTTCCACCAGAAAATACATAGGGTGTGTTCGAATTACTTTCAAAAATATGTACAAATATAAACAAATAAATTTTGTGTAAGAACAGGCTGCAAAAAATACAATGAGATGAAAGTTTTAGGCTGTAATAAATATGTACCTGGTTAATTTCCTTAATGAGTTTTAAATTCAAAATGGCATACAAATGACTAGTTTCCATTAAAATATCCTACAAATGTTTCACAGTAACAAACAAAATGAATAAAATAACATATTTTGGCAGCTATCAGCCATTAGCTTCAATATGGCTTCATTTTTGCAAAAATCTGATTGACTGGGAAGCATGATGTATGTCTGTATGGGAAATATACACACAAAATATAAAAACAGGAACTGTAAATTATGCCACCAAATTGGGTGTTGGGTAGGGTTGTCAACATCGGTGACTTAGATGCCTTTCTCATCAAGAAAACATTAACTTCCCTTTATTGTAGGAAGTGTATTCAGTGAAAGTGTTGAACGTGTTATTTCGGCAGTGACATTCATGTCTCTGGGTCCTCAGCCTTTGAGATCTGGAGATGCCTGAGAAAATCTTACAAGGTGGACAAAGGTGTTTGGTTGTGTCTTTACCTTTGCAGGAGAACAAATGTCCACATCGTTAGGGTACTGGTGTCTACTGTGTTACTGCATAGTTGTGAGACTTTGATACTAATGAGTCACCTAAGGCGACTACTGAATATCTTTTGTACTAGGTCTTGTAGGAAGGTCCATTGGGATCACTTGACTGACTGTGTCAAAGAAGGATACTTTGGGAAAATCAGGTGAGAAGAACCACTTCCAGTGTGAGGGAATGCCAGCTATGTCATTTTGGCCCTGTGGTGCATCCTTCAGGGCCTGATCCAGCACAGGTGCCACAGTCTTGAGAACCTCAAAGGGTGTGGAAGTCCAACCTTTTGCCTGGTCATGGCAGGAAGATGGTTACTTTCAAGAGGTGAGTATTGACTTGTTGTCTGCTTAAGTGGGTGCTATCCAGGATCCATTGTGTAGTGGATGATCCTAGACTTGATGCTCACTTGGCCCCTAAAAGGGTGGAAACAAAAAACAAAACAAAAAGCCACCACTGGCTAATGCCTGGATCACACTGCAAGATGTTAAAATTGTCGGTAGGCTTTCAATACCTGAGAGACCCCACATATGGCAATAAAAAAATCATAGCTATAACAGTTTTGGTCGTACAGTGTGTGGCGTGCAGCCACATGGTAAAGACAACACACCACACACCAACAGAGTTCACTCACGAACATTCCCAGGTTAGATGGGAAGTCTCACAAAACCTCACAAGATCAAATGTGACTTTTGCGTAAACAAACATGATGGAAGAGGAAGAAGCAATGGCCATAGTTTGTGGACTATTTCTAACTGAGAAAAAAAAACAACAAAAAGAAAAAGAAAAGGTATTGTAAAGGAGTGGAGACAGCATGAGCACCAGATGTTTTATGCACCATGACAGCTGTTTTGATTTTGGATTCCCCTCCGTGCTTCCGTCCACTCGCTTTCTGATTGGCTTCACATCGCATTCAGCAGGCTGCGTGCTTGTTTGTGCTCGGGAAACACGCCACACTCTGGGATATCGGAAAAAGACAATCCAACATGTTGAATAGTCACAATTTGAGGTCTGAGTGGTCACAACATCCTTCCCAGCAGATTAGAGCACTCTGAACACTACACACAGCCGGAATATCTAATAAGATTATCTTTAGAGTCATCATGATAGTCGGGGCTTCCTTGAGATTGTCTGAAGGAGACGATCAGGTCAGAAATCAGCAATTATCCTGCCATGTGAACCAGGCATAAAACAAACAGTTGTGAATGATGGCTTTGTCAGAACGCAAGTCACACCTGTCCTAAAAAAACAAAGCAGCTCAGGAATTTGAGTATGGATGTGTAGATGATCAAGTGATAGTGAGAGTGATTGTTTGTCAAGAGTTGTATTTACAGCGTGACTGTGTGTCTGAGGCTGCCAGTTGTCTCTTGTGGGGTCACTTGTGCAACTATAAGAGCTGCTCTATGCTTTCCACTTCACAGAGGAAAATTGTTTACCAAGTGTTTACAACCCCTGCACCTCTGTGTCATCGCCATCTCGCTGCCTGTCTTTCTTTCAACGACACTAGCTGCTGTTTTGCAGTGTGTCTGCTGAGCGGTGAGCATTAAGTGCCCGTGCGTCCATGTCACCACTCACTCTTCCTGCGCTCAAACCCAAGAGTGGAAATTCACATCGACACTCTCATATCAAATTGTGATTGACTCCTAGTACCCAGACTGCTCTGAATACACAGGGAGTAAATAATATATATATATATATATATATATATATATATATATATATATATATATATATATATATATATATATATATATATATATATAAAGCCTTATTGCCTCATGCTTTTGGCTCTAACATCCTGAAAACTGAAGCTCTTTTTGTCTCTCAGGGACTCAACCTCTTTCTCAGAGTCTTGTTTTTTCAAATCAATTTCTACTTGCAAATATAACATCTTCTTTCTCCCCTGCTCAACTCGCATGAGGTAAAACTCTTTTTCTTGTCCACGTTGAGTGTTTTGTGTACAATAACACTCCCTTCGCTCACTGCAGTGGGGTAAGGAGCCCCCCCCCCCCACACACACACACACACACAGATGTTATATATTATGACATCTACTGCTGCATGTTGCGGCGAGACTGTTTCATCTCCAGACAGATAAACAGGTATTTCAGGAGCCAAAGCTGTCATAAGCAAACAGTGTATATTTTCCAGCCAACACTTCAAAGCTTAAAGATGTTATATTTAATCAAACCAAAAAAATACATTATATTCTCACATTTAAGAAGTGCTGCACATATCGATTTCCAAACATTTCCCCATCAACCTGCCTTTTGAAAGAGAAACAAATACAAGCAAATACTCAGCTGAGGTCCCCCGCCTGTTATGCTGATACAGTGCATCTGGAAAGCATTCACAGCGCTTCATTTTTTCCGTATTTTGTTATGTTACAGCATTATTCCAAATTGAGTAAATTCATTTTTCCCTCAAAATTCTACTCACAACACCCAATAATGACAACATGAAAAAAGTTATTTTGAAATTCTTGCAAATCTATTAAAAACAAGAATGAACAGAGATTTCTGACGTCCGCCAATTGGGTCTGGATCACTTCCAAAATTCAGTGGAGTCTTCCATGCCCCAATATCTATCTGCGGTGCAAATTTGGTGAGAATCTGTGAAGTACTTCTGATGAAATCCTTCAAAGTCTATATAAAGTGAAATCTTGAACCAGAATCTGGATCACCTCTAAAATTCAGTGGAGTCTTCCATGCCCCAATATCTATATCTGCGATGCAAATTTGGTGAGAATCTGTGAAGTACTTCTTTTTTTATGTAATCCCTCAAAGCCTAAACAGAGTGAAATCTGGATCCAGAATCCAGATTTGGATCACCTCCAAAATTCAGGGGAGTCTTCCATGCCCTAATATCGATCTGTGGTGCAAATTTGGTGAGAATTTGGGAAGTAGTTTGACGGAATCCTTCAAAGCCTATATAAAGTGTAATCGTGATCCAGAAATCGAGATACAGAATCTGGATCCAGATCAACTCCAAAATTTAATGGTCTTCCGTGCCCTAATATCTATCTGTGGTGAAAATTTCGTCAAAATCCGTGCAGTAGTTTTGACATAATCCTGCTAACAGACAGACAAATAAATGCCAATGAAAACTAAGAAATCATATAGTATTCACACATTTTGCTCAATACTTTGTTGATGCTCCTTTGGCAGCAAATACAGCCTCAGATTTTCTTGAATATGATGCCACAAACATGGTGCACCTATCGTTGGGCAGTTTTCTCCATTCCTCTTTGCAGCACCTCTCAAGCTCTATCAGGTTGGATGGGGAGCGTCTGTGCACAGCAATTTTCAGATCTCTCCAGAGATGTTCAATTGGATTCAGGTCTGGTCTCTGGCTGGATCACTCAAGAACATTCACAGAGTTGTCCTGAAGCCACTCCTTTGATATCTTGGCTGTGTTCTTAGGGTCATTGTCCTGCTGAAAGATCAACTGTCACCTCAGTCTGAGGTCAAGAGCGCTTTGGAACAGGTTTTCATCCAGGATGTTCACAGGATACAGGACTGCTCTGTGTCCCAAGGGTGAAGAAAAAGTCTACGGGACAGAGAGCCCTTTCATACCGTGTCCCTGTTTTGTGGAATGGTCTCCCCGCCTCAATAATAGAGCCCGACCGATATGAATTTTTTGAGGCCGATGCGATAATATTTCATGAAAAAAAAGCAGATAATCGATAAATCGGCTGATTTGCCGATAGCTGATAAATCAGCTGATCAGCTGTATGTTTCAACCTCTTAGCAGTAAACAAAAGTTTTTCATGCTAGAAATAAGGTCTACACAACGTGGGCTTAATAAAAAGCGTGACCAATGCAATGAAGCACATACACATTACTAGATAAACTGAGTTAATCAAACTGAGTTGAACTGAAACAGGAGAAATGTGGGGTGAATGTAATTGCAAAGTTATTACAAACAACATCCTTATAAACTTACTTGCATGCTTTTGTCAGCTGATCAGTGCTGTGTGATGGCAAACTACAGGGGCCAGTGATGAACACATTTAAGCAAGGGTGTAAGCAGCTCTCAGTTGAATGGAGTCAGAGCTCCATCTACTGGACAAACGGTGAAAGGACATTTTACATTGCAGACACAAACATTATTTCAGTAACTGTTCTGTTTATGAGAAATTATCGGCGTTCTATCTGCAAAATTTTGGCCGATAGTGAGTACTTTGAAAAGGGCTTATATCGGTATCGATAATATCGGTCGGGCTCTACTCAATAAGACATTCAGATTCTGTGGAGACTTTCAAGAATAGACTAAAGACACATCTTTTATTGTGCTTTTTTAAACCTTTAATCTTTTAATTTTATTTTAGATTGTTTTTGAACTGTTTTGTGTGAGGCGCCTTGAGGCAACGCTGTCGCAAATTCCCTCAATCCTGACTAGTCTCTCAGTTCCTGCTGCTGAAAAACATCCCCACAGCATGATGCTGCCACCACCATGCTTCACTGTACGGATTTTGCCTGGTTTCCTCACAACATGACACCTGGAATTCATGCCAGAGTTCAATCTTTGTCTCATCAGACCAGAGAATTTTGTTTCTCATGGTCTTCAGGTGTCCTTCAGGTGCCTTTTGGCAAACTCCAGGTGGGCTGCCATGTGCCTTTTACTAAGAAGTGGGTTCTGTCTGGCCACTCTACCATACAGGCCTGATTGGTGAATTGCTGCAGAGATGGTTGTCCTTCTGAAGGTTCTCTTCTCTCCACAGAGGAATGCTGGAGCTCTGACAGAGTGACCATCGGGTTCTTGGTCACCTCCCTGACAAAGGCCCTTCTCCCCCGATCCCTCAGTTTAGACAGGTAGCCAGCTCTAGGAAGAGTCCTGGTGGATCCGAACTTCTTCCATTTTCAGATGATGGAAGCCACTGTGCTGTTTCTGTACCCTTCTCCAGATTTGTGCCGTGAGACAATCCTGTCTCAGAGGTCTACAGACAATTTGTTTGACTTCATGCTTCGTTTGTACTCTGACATGCACTGTCAATCAGAATCAGAATCAAATTTATTGCCAAGTACGTTCCCGCATACAAGGAATTTGATCTGGTGTCATTGGTGCATAAACAACTGTGGGACCTTATATGTAGACAGGTGTGTGCCTTTCCAAATCTCTTCAAATCAACTGAATTTACCCCAGGTGGACTCCAATTAATCTGCAGAAACATCTCAAGGATGATCAGTGGAAACAGGGTGCACCTGACCTCAATTTTGAGCTTCATGGCAAAGGCTGTGAATACTTATGTATGATTTCTTAGTTTTTGTTTTGTTTCTTTTGTTGTGGGCTGGGGTGTTTGGCTGGCTTGGTTTTTGTTTTCTGTTTCTCCCACCAGGTGGTATGCATTCAGGACTGAGTGGTTGAGCATTAGGACTTCACCCTGAACACCTGAGGCTTGTTTTCACGTGCAGGTCATCAGGACTCACAGCTGTGGTGTATTTTGTCTTGATCAGAGATTGCTGCATTTAAACCTTGAATGCACAGTGTGTGATTGCCAGAGACTCGACCTTGTGAGCAGACGTGTGAGATCGACGTCAGGAGAACAATCTCACCATCACGGACGCAGAGACCGCTCCAGGTTTGACGCCACAGTCTGTGAAGGAGGATTGGGTGAGGTCTCACGCTCTTCAGCACACTTCCTGAGGTAATTTGGTTTTGGTGACTTTTATGAAGTAATGACAGTGGATTTGGTGTCCTCACACCTTGTGTTATTGAGCTGTCATGTTATGCTAATTGTCTAATCAGCTTCTGCTGCAGTGGAGATTTGAACTGAGTTGTTCCGTGCCTGCAGGGTGAGAAGCTGATGTGTAGATTTAAGCCAGGAAGTGTTTACTGATTGCGTGCACCTTTGAGTTGTGTCTCTCTGTGTGGAGTTGGACTCACCTCATGTTTTCTTTCTTCACAGACTCGGTTTGTCGCGGCCACCTGGGGGGTGTCGGCGGGGTCCCTGGGTCCGAACTGCTGTGGCTCCGGACCGTTTGCGCTGTTGAGAGCGCGCCGTGTTTCCACCTCACCAGACCGCGGACTTTTTAGTTGTTTAGCACATCACCCACTGTTATGTTTATTAAATTCTGTTACCTTTTGAACCGTGCTCTGCTTATTTTATGCTGGGTCCTTTCAAATGCTAACATCTTTGTTTTAATACATTTGCAAAAATCTAAATAAAAACAACATTTTTTCACAATGTCATTATGGGGTGTTGCAAGTAGAATTTTGAGGGAAAAAAAATGAATTTCATCCATTTTGGAATAGGGCTGTGAATACTTTCCGGATGCACCGTACGTATATGTGATGTGTACATACTGGTGTTAGTAACACATAATTGTGGGGATTGAAAACATGAGTTTCTATAGAATGATATGAGAGAATGATAGAGAGGCAATTTCAGTGAAGAGTACAAATCACTGCTGAAATTAAAGTGCATGTGTACTGTTAAATGTAATTATTACATCAGACCAAAATATGTGCATAAAAGTGAAAGTATCCATTTCTGGGGTCAAACAGTGCCTTTTTTTTTTTTTTTTTTTTTACTAATTGTCATGTTTAACCTTGAGATCAGGCCGAGGGAGTCAGGATGCACTTCAGGTGTTCAATACAACTGTAAGCTGTAGAAGTGATATTTGAGGGGATAAAGTGCCAATCTGGGCTCAGGTGGCGGGTGTCTTTGTCATTATCTTGGATGACCTTGAAAATTTGGGCCAAAAAAACAAAACAAAACAAACAAACAAACAAAAAAAACAGTACAGGATTATGGGGGGCCAATGTAGATAAATTAACTGGTCCGTGACCATTACGGGTGCGAGCTTGACGATCTACAGTTCACAGTCGAAACTGCATTTACAGCATATCAAACCTTACTTTCTTTACACTGTGCGTCATCTGAGCAGAAACTAAGGTGCAGGACACAAAGGGGTTGGATCTTGGTGTTTGAAATCGGACAGGTCTTCCTCAAATGTGTGTTCTGCAGTTTTTTCAAGCAAGTTATCAAGCGGACTCAAGCAATGAATACATAGGCAACGGCAGATGACCTGCCAGTCCGGATATAGCTTGGACTGTCAGGTGTTGGATGCAGTGTCTGACACGAATAACAAATATAATCCTACAATCGATCACATTACTTACCTCCAAGAATAAAGCAGGAGGGAAAGTTTTTTTTTTTTTTAATGCCTTTTCCCTGCTGGTGAGCATGGAGCTATGTCAAGGCAGTACTCTTGAGTGTGTCAGACTGGGTTCACCTATACAGTGGTCCCTTGTTTATCGCAGGAGTTACGTTCTAAAAATAGCCCGCGATAGGCGAAATCCGCGAAGTAGTCAGCGTTATTTTTTTACAATTATTATAGACGTTTTAAGCCTGTAAAACCCCTCACTACACACTTTATACACATTTTCCTATAAATAATTATGATGGCTTTTAGAACTAACGAATTTAATTGTAACGATCAACCTACGAGGTTGGACACATAAGAAATTATTAATAGTGACTGACCAGTATTTCACAGTTCCTCTGACCGCGCCTCGACGTCCTGGCGCCGCTCCGCAGCGTGTTTTTCCTCTGAGTCACACCTCGGTGCAGGTGTCTTTTTCTGAGTGAAAAACACAGTTATGGGTAGATGTTGGCGCTCTTTTTTTTTTCTTCTGGGCGAGAAGATTCTTATAAACAGACACACGCAGAACGCAATGCGCGTGCTCTTTTTTCGCTCACTGCCTCCGGGGTTACCGTTGCGGGACGGATGCGGAACCCGTAAAGAATCCAAGTCATTAAAAAGATACAAACTTCTCTCAGTGGCCACGGAGCTCTGCGGCTGCGGTTACCGAGACCATGCAGCGCTGCGGATTTTTCCGCAAGAATTCTATCCTTGCGGGCTGCTGGAGCGCTCTGCATCAAAACAGCGAGCATAGTCTCTGGACCTGTTGCCAGATTTTGGCTGCAACTCCGCACAGCAGACGGGGGGGTGTGTGAGTGGCCCGCTGCAGCGTAAGCGCATTGGAGGCAACAAGACCAAGCATTCCTTAAGAGTGTGCATATCATGAATGCTTGGTCTTGTTGGATTTGTTGAGAATCTACTGGTACCTTGTTTCCCATGTAACAATAAGAAATATACTCAAAACCTGGATTAATCTTTTAAGTCACATAGCACTACTATTATTCTGAACACTACTGTGTATGTGTGTGTATATATCGATGATCGACTTTGTAGTCATATCATCTGACCTTCGGCCACGTGTCTCGGACACTCGAGTAAAGAGAGGGGCAGAGCAGTCGACCGATCATCACCTGGTGGTGAGTTGGATCAGCTGGGAGGGGAGGAAGCCGGTCAGACCTGGCAGGCCCAAACGTATCGTGAGGGTCTGCTGGGAACGACTGGCGGAACCCTCTGTCAGCGAGGTCTTCAACTCCCACCTCCGGGAGAGCTTCTCCCAGATCCCGGGGGAGGTTGGAGACACGGAGTCCGAGTGGACCATGTTCTCCACCTCCATTGTTGATGCGGCCCCTCGTAGTTGTGGTTGCAAGGTCTCTGATGCCTGTCACGGCAGCAATCCCCGAACCCGGTGGTGGACACCGGAAGTAAGGGGTGCCGTCAAGCTGAAGGAGTCTTACTTATCTTTGTTGGTAGGTGGGACCCCAGAGGCAGCTGACAGGTACCGGCAGTCCAAGTGCGCCACAGCCCGTGCGGTTGCAGAGGAAAAACTCGGGTCTGGGAGGAGTTCGGGGAGGCTATGGAGGAGGACTATCGGTTGGCCTCGAAGAGATGCTGGCAAACCGTCCGACGCATCAGGAGGCGGAAGCAGCTCTCCACTGGCACTGTTTATGGTGCGGGTGGGGAGCTGTTGACCCTGACTGGGGATGTTGTTGGGCGATGGAAGGGGTACTTCGAGGATCTCCTCAATCCCATCGTCACGTCTTCCGAAGAGGAAGCAGAGACTGGGGACCCAGAGGCGGACTCATCCATTACCCAGGCAGAAGTCACAGAGGTGGTTAGAAAGCTCCTCGGTGGCAAGGCTCCTCGGGTGGATGAAATCCGTCCTGAGTACCTTAAGTCTCTGGATGTTGTGGGACTGTCTTGGCTGACACGCCTCTGCAACATCGCCTGGCAATCGGAGACAGTGCCTCTGGATTGGCAGACCGGGGTGGTGGTCCCTCTGTTTAAGAAGGGGACTGGAGGGTGTGTTCCAACTATAGGGGGATCACACTCCTCAGCCTCCCCATTAAGGTCTATTCCAGAGTACTGGAGAGAAGAATTCGACCGATGGTCGAACCTCGGATTCAGGAGGAGCAGTGTGGTTTTCGTCCTGGTCGCAGCACACTGGACCAGCTCTACACGCTCCATCGGGTGCTCGAGGGTTCATGGGAGTTCGCCCAACCAGTCCACATGTGTTTTGTGGATCTGGAGAAGGCGTTTGACCGTGTCCCTCGGGGCACCCTGTGGGGAGTGCTCCGGGAGTACGGGGTCCTTTGCTAAGGGCTATCCGGTCCCTGTACGACCGCAGCAGGAGCTTGGTTCACATTGCCGGTAGTAAGTCAAACCTGTTTCCAGTGCATGTTGGCCTCCACCAGGGCTGCCCTTTGTCACCGGTTCTGTTCATTATTTTTATGGACAGAATTTCTAGGCACAGCCAGGGTGTAGAGGGGGTCTGGTTTGGGAACCACAGAATCTCGTCTTTGCTGTTTGCGGACGATGTGGTTCTGTTGGCTTTGTCAAATCAGGACCTTCAGCGTGCACTGGGGCGGTTTGCAGCCGAGTGTGAGGCGTCCGGGATGAAAATCAGCACCTCCAAATCCGAGGCCATGGTTCTCGACCGGAAAAAGGTGCTTTGCCCTCTTCAGGTCGGTGGAGTGTCCTTGCCTCAAGTGGAGGAGTTTAAGTATCTCGGGGTCTTGTTCACGAGTGAGGGACGGATGGAGCGTGACATCGATAGACGGATCGGTGCAGTGTCTGCAGTGATGCGGTCGCTGTATCGGACCGTCGTGGTGAAGAGAGAGCTGAGTAGGGGGGCAAAGCTCTCGATTTACCGATCCATCTACGTTCCGATCCTCACCTATGGTCATGAGATTTGGCTCATGACCGAAAGAACGAGATCGCGGGTACAAGCGGCCGAGATGAGTTTCCTCCGCAGGGTGGCAGGGCGCTCCCTTAGAGATAGGGTGAGGAGCTCGGTCACTCGGGAGGAGGTTGGAGTCGAGCTGCTGCTCCTTCACGTCGAAAGGAGTCAGTTGAGGTGGCTCGGGCATCTTTTCCGGATGCCCCCTGGACGCCTCGCTGGAGAGGTGTTCTGGGCACGTCCCATTGGGAGGAGGCCCCGGGGAAGACCCAGGACACGCTGGAAGGATTACATCTCTCGGCTGGCTTGGGAACGCCTTGGGGTTCCCCTGGAGATGCTGGGGGAGGTGTGTGTGGATCGGGAGGTCTGGGCGGCTTTGCTTGAGCTGCTGCCCCCGCGACCCGACTCCGGATAAAGCGGAAGAAAATGTATATATATATATATGTGTGTGTGTGTGTATATATATATACCCCATGCCTGTGACTTCTTTCTCAGTCATTAAAACTCCAGTAAAAGCTGTTAATTATTTAATGTTGCCTATATGATGTGAAAATTACTCCAGGTCATTTCTCTGTCTATTGGGCATCATGTGGGATAAGCACTAATGCATGCAAATGCAAATTTTACTTTACTGCTTCACTTCAGGGAGCTTTGATATCTGGTTCCATAAATTATCTGCCTGTGCTTTGTCACTTTCCACACAGATCAGTTTGTTTGCATGAAATATTTTCACATGGGTCCACCATCTAAATAGCAATGCTCCAGGTTTCAGCTCATATCTCCACGTGCTTTAGGCCATGCACTGTCGTACATCAAAACAGGGACCAGAACCAACTTTTGTTGCAGCTCACTTTTTTCCCCAACGGTTGTTTCCTTTCATGAGCACAGCCACTGAACCTCACATTATCCAGGTAATAACCGTCTTGTACTTTAGGTTATTTTATTAACAGTGGCAAGTCTTTATGATTGCAATGTCCAGCACACAGACAAAATTCAGTTCTTTGCCACTCACAATTTCCTCTGTCTCAAAACTCATCGGCAGTAAACTAACCTTTTTTTAGAAATATAAAAAATCTTTAGCCATGCTTTCCCAGAAAGCCCTTGCTGCAAAAAAAAAAAAAAAAAAATCATTGTCTGCAATAAACTGTGAAAATATAGCAAACATGAGATACAAAAAAATAAATAAATAAAAGATAAAAAATTGAGCCTCATATTATTCCAGTGACTGAACTCTCAGAAGACTGGGAACTCTTCGTCTACACAGCAATTGCTGAATTCAAATATGCAAATTCCTGAGTGGAGACAGAATTGATGTTTTCTGATGCTCACTGCAGCTATCATCGTGACAAGCCACAAAAACCCCATAAAGCCATTGACTAAGAAACCATTTCCTTTCATGGCGCGCATCAAACCGCAAAATGAGCAAAGTCATGTTGACATCTTGCTGACGTTGGGCACCAGGCTGTGATTTGGCGTCAAGTGTCATCATGGCCTGTGACATTTTTGAAATGTTCAAAAATGATCCATTTTCATGCATCATCTTACATTATGAAGAACTGATGCGTGTTTTTGATGTCTAAGCACTTTTGTGGCAGCGTCTTGCTGATTCTTGGGTATTCTTGGCGATATGTATTATGAATGCAACATGAAGCCCACTAGACTCTACCCAGAAACATGGGCAAGATCACATGATTCAGACATTCTTCCTGATAATTACTGACTATATTTCACAATGATGAAAATGCACAACACGAATACGCTGTGGCACACTTTTTCCATTATTGTGCAACCTATGACTGTGTCATTTTGACAAGACATTTACATCTTTACACGTTGTAGCATATTGTCCTGGCAGTGTCACATATTTTTGATGTTGTGTATTGGCATCACGGTGGTTTGTTTCATGCAGCAGCAGCCTTGGTGCAGTGTCTTAGTAATGTCATGAATACATCGTGGGCAGAGCACTTTTTGTGTCAAATGACTGACAGTCACGAAGTAGTTTGTGGTTCACCTTATGGATCTTGACAGGTCTTGAAAATAGGAACATACTAGGGGTGTCGGAAAAAAAAAAAAAAAACGATTCATGTCCGAATCGCGATTCTTATTACGATTCTGAATCGATCCAAAATGTCCAAGAATCGATTTTTAAAAAGCATTTTTTAAACATTTTCTTGCTTACTCGCTGTGTGTACTGTTTGTCAGGCAACGGCTTCCGTACTACAGCGTCCCCGCGAGGGGGGGAGTCCGGCATGCTTCAAACATTCGTGAGCTGCAGAGTTCAGTGGCTGTAGCTTAGCATGGCGGACGAAGAGCTAATTCAGCCAGCACCGTCTTTGCTGAAGACAAATGTTTGGGCGCATTTTGGATTTTATTATTTGCTGCGTAAGAAGGAGCTTGACATGACTTATGCAGTGTGCAAAATGAAAGTCAAATACTTCAGAAACACTTCAAATCCGCAAGCCCACATGCTACGTCATCACCCGGAGGGGAGCAGTGTTATCTGCCGACTACTGACCAGCGCTTCCCTAAACCGCCAGCCAACTCCGAACGAGCAAAGCAGATAAGTAAATTTACATCTAGCATTACTTGATTAACCTTGTAAAGCTGCATTTTCTTAAACATAAACATTTTTTAAGTAATATAACTATTTCTCAGAGCTCTTTGAATCGAAAATCAATTCTGAATCGAATCGTCACCCCAAGAATCGGAATCGAATTGAATCGTGAGTTGTTGCATGATTCACATCCCTAGAATATATGCTCCCCCCGACGGATACCTCCACATATTTAAGGTACAAATCAGTTGGCAATAGAACTTCAAAGTAGTTTGCGGCCAGAGCGGACACAGACCACATTGCGTGGACTTTGTTCAGCCTTGCAAACAGCACCAGTGGATTAAAGAAATAAAGTGAGTTATCTATATATGTGTATAATGTGTAAATCATCAACACCAAAATGTCCCAGGGTCTTTGACCATCCACAAGTGTAGCTACATAGAAAAAAGTGGCGATGGTAATTGCAAAATTGAGGGAGGAGAAATGGAAGAAGTCAGATGACATTAGGTTCAACATATCCCAGCATGCCTTAACCCAGCCACTCCACCCTGCTATTGAGGTGGGCGCCACTACTGAGGTATTACCTAGATTTACAGAATTTGATAGTATCTCTGTAGACATGCTGACGAAACTCGTAGCGTCAACAAAAAGCACAACCTATTTATTTGATCCTATAGCAACAAAACTGTTTAAGGACCTGTGGCCCACTCTTGGGCCGATTGTGCTGGAAATTATTATTCTTTCTTTAACTTCTGGATCTGTTCCTAAACGTTTCAAATCTGCAGTGATCAAACCATTACCTAAGAAACCTAATCTTGACCCTAGTGTATTGAAAAACTATCAGCCAATATCAAATATCATTTAATAAACTTTGTGAGCCACTGCAGTCTGCTTTTAGAAAATATTATTCCACAGAGATGGCTCTCACTAAAGTGGTGAATGATCTTCTGCTTACAATGGACTCGGACACCACTACGGTTCTGCTGCTGTTAGATCTCAGTACTGCATTTGATACAGTGGATCATCATATTCTACTTGATAGGCTGGAAAATCATTTTGGGATTACTGGGAGTGCCCTTGCATGGCTGACGTCATACTTAACCAGTCGCTCTCACTGTGTGTTGTACAGTAACACTACCTCTAACCTTAGTGACATGAATTTTGGTGTTCCTCAAGGGTCTGTCTTAGACCCCTTGCTTTTCTCCCTTTATATAGCCCCCCTTGGGCACATATTGCGGCATTTTGGGATTACCTTTCACTGCTATGCAGATGATACTCAGTTATATATGCCGATAACTGCTGGTAATCTCATTCACATAAAATCTTTAGAAGATTGCCTTGCAGCAGTGAGAAGCTGGATGTCTAGAAAATTCCTATTTTAAACTCTGAAAAGACTGAAATGATAGTTCTTGGTCCAGTGAGACATCGGCATCAATTTGACCAGTTAACACTCAGCCTAGGCTCGTGTGTCATACATCACACTGACAAAGTGAGGAACCTTGGGGTAATTTTTGATCCTTCATTGTCCTTTGGCCTCCATATTAGAAATATTACTAGGACTGCCTTCTTCCACCTGCGAAATATAGCGAAGATTCGTCCCATCCTGTCTATGGCTGATGCTGAGACCCTGATCCATGTGTTCATCTCTTCTAGATTGGACTACTGCAATGTTCTATTTTCTGGTTTACTGCAGTCTAGAATTAGGGCTCTCCAATTGGTTCAAAATGCTGCAGCCAGACCTTTGACACAAAGCAGAAAGTTTGACCACATTACACCAGTTTTGACATCTCTTCACTGGCTTCCTGTCCCAGTGAGATCAGATTTTAAGGTTCTGCTACTAACCTATAAAATTATTCATGGACTGGCACCTCCCTACCTCGCTGACCTAATTCATTTCATTTCATTTCATTTCATTTATTTATTTATTTCATTCATTTAAAAGAAAAAAAAAACAGAAAAGCAGAAATAAAGCATCTCCATTACCAGAATGAAAAGGAGCAGAGAGAAGAACAAGTCTTATATTTTCTGCCCCTTTTTACAATACAATCTTTCAATATCCAGCGTCATTTTTCAACATTATTTAACAGATTGTATTTCTTTAACTTGTCACATACCACTGACTTATTTCATAATTATGACCATTATTAAATAGATTACATCTCTGACAGGTTACATTTTTAAACTTAAAACATTTTATACATTATTAACAAATTACATTTTTTTTTTTTTTTTTTACTTCCTTACAGCCCACTAACTTATTTTATAGTTTCATACTTACTTAATACATCTAGTTTAATACGTTTTTTAAATAATTTAAGCGACCTTAATTCTTTAATTTCTTTGTTGAGATTGTTCCATAATTTTACACCATTTACTGCAATACTCCGTTCTTTTACTTTGGTTCTGTATCTTGGTTTTCTAAAGACTTCTATTCCTTTCAGTTTATAACTAATTACTCTTTTCTCAAACATATTTTGAATGTTTGTTGGTAAAGCATTTTTATTAGCTTGGTACATTGTTTGTAATATTTTCAAATCGACCAAATCACGAAATTTAAGTACCCTGTACTTAATGAACAATGGATTAGATGGATCTCTAAAACCACTGTTGCTAATCACCCTTAAAGCCCTTTTCTGCAGAATAAACAAAGGTTGTATATAAGTTGTATATGTTGATCCCCAGATTTCTACACAATAAGTTAAATATGGGAAAATCAATGAATTGTACAATGTTAATAAACCATAACTATTTAATGAATATTTTACTTTATGCAAAACAGCAATGGCTTTCGCTATTTTTCCTTTTATGTAATTTATGTGTGACTTCCATGTAAGATCTTCATCAATTATGACTCCTAAAAATTTCATTTCTTTTACCCTTTGTATATCCATTCCATCTATTTGTAATGACACGTTATTTTTTTTGCTCTGTCATTAAACAATATGAAATTTGTCTTATTAATATTTAGTGACAGTCTGTTTATATCAAATCAATGCTTAACCTTTTCCAATTCTGTTTTTATCACTTGTGCTACTTCCTGTATATCTGATCCAGAGTAAAACAGCGTTGTATCATCAGCAAATAAAATGCTACCAAGCACATTAGATACATTCACAAAATCATTGATATACAAAATAAACAGTTTGGGTCCAAGTACTGATCCTTGTGGTACTCCATAAGCAATATTACACAATTCTGATTTGATATTATTTATCTGAACAAACTTTTCTGTTTTCTAAGTAGCTTTTTACCCACTGATGTGCAATACCTCTTATTCCATATTGTTGTAACTTGTGAAGCAATCTTGAGTGGTCAATAACATCAAAAGCTTTTTTCAAGTCAATAAAAATACTTACAAAATAATCCTTATTTTCTATTGTTGTTATTTTCTCTATTAATTCCATAATTGCCATAGCTGTCGAATGTTTTGTTCTGAATCCATACTGAGCATTATTTAAAATATGATGTTTCTCAGTGAATTTATCCAACCTTGTCACAAAAACGTTTTCCATAATTTTAGAAAACTGTGGAAGCAATGATACTGGCCTGTAATTAGAGAATTTATGTTTGTCTCCATTTTTATATAATGGGACTACCTTGGCAATTTTCATTTCATCTGGAAAAATCCCTGTTGACAGAGACAGATTGCAAATATAAGTAAATGGTTCAATAACAGTTTCTATTATACTTTTTACAGTCATCATGTCTAAATCTTCATGGTCAGTTGATCTTTTGCTTACACAGTTTTTTACAATATTTCTTATTTCATCTTTTTCCACATTGTCCAGGAAAATACTATTGACCGTATTTACAAGTGTATGTAATGTATCTTCTACTATTGGTTTATTTCCCACCAGACTTGATCCTACATTTGAAAAATAATCATTAAACCCATTTGCCACTTCTTTTATGTCATATATCTCTTTATTTTCTTTGACAAAGTAATTTGGAAAAGTTGCTTTCGCTCCATCACTTTCAATCACACTTTTTATAATTCCCCATGTTGCCCTCATATTATCTTTACTCTTATTTAATTGTTCACTATAATAATCTTTTTTTTGTTTCCTAATTATTGTCAATAGTTTATTTTTATATTTTTTGTATCTGTGTTCTGTTTCCTTTGTTTGCATTTTTAAAAAGCACCTGTATAAATAGTTTTTCTTTGCACAAGCATTTTTTTTTCCCTTTGTCAGCCATGGTTTATTTACTCTTTTCTTACTAATTTCTATTAATTTACAGTTTTTATTATATGATTTCATCAATATTTTCATAAATGAGTTATATGCTACATTAACATCACTGACATAAACTTCTTCCCAATTTTGATTTTTAAGATCATATTTTAATGCCTCTAAGGCTTTTACTGACTTGTCTCTTTTAAAGTTTATAACAGTTTTTTTCTTGTACCTATTTTTATATTTAAATATTGAAAAGACTGGTAAATGATCACTAACATCTGTCATCAAGATCCCATTCCTGATAATTTCATCTGTTCTATTTGTAAATATATTGTCGATTACCGTTGCACTTTGCGATGTGATTCTGGTTGGTTTTGCTATCAAGTGGAATAACCCCAAACTATACATTGAATTCACAAAATCACTTATTCTTTGGCAACTGGAGCTCTCTATGTTAATGTTAAAGTCTCCACATATAAAAAGCGTTTTGTTTTTAATTTGATGGAATAACTCTATTATTCTATCTAACTTTCACAACACAAGTGTCTGGTGCTCTGTATACACAACTGATTAAAATATTTTTAGATGTTTCATGTACAAGTTCCACTGTTACAATTTCTATGATGTCATCCACAGTTGTCATTTCTTCTACAATTGTACATATCAGATCTGCCTTTATGTACAGAGCAACACCACCGCCCCTTTTATCTCTTCTGTTAAACCTTACGTACCGGCCCGGGCTTTACGTTCTCAGGGTGCAGGACTACTTTGTGTCCCTAGGGTGAATAAGAAGTCTGTGGGTCACAGAGCTTTCTCTTATCGTGCCCCTGTTCTGTGGAATGGTCTCCCTGCGTCAATAAAACAATCAGATTCTGTGGAGATTTTCAAGTCCAGACTTAAGACGCACTTATTTTCCCTTTCATATGGCTAGCATACTGGTACAGTTTTGTTTTACGCTTTTTACTCTTTTAATTAATGTTATTAGTAATTGGAGCGGGCCGCGGCTTCAACTTCACCTAAATTCTGGGTCTTTTAGTGAAGCTTGGGGCTAGCGGCCGGCGACCACCTTAGTATTTCTTCTGTTTTTCTTATTGATTAATGGCAAATTATACAGTATTTTTTGTCTTTCTGATGCCTGATTCTGTTTTTTCTCTGTTTAAGGTGCAGCTCCATCCAGAGATGGGAGTTGTGTTGGCGAGCCTCCTGTCCTGTGCACCAACAGCAATTCTTGTATATTCGTCCGTGAATTGTTCTGTGAATTATTTATGTAATTTATGTTTGTAGCATGGCCCAGGCAGAGGGTCACCCCTTTGAGTCTGGTCTGCTTGAGGTTTCTTCCTCAGAGGGATTTTTTCCTTACCACTGTTGCTCTGGGGGTTGGTAAGGTTAGACCTTTCCTGTGTGAAGCGCCTTGAGGCAACTCTGTTGTGATTTGGCGCTATATAAAGGGAAATAAATTGAAAAAAAAAAAAAACTGAATTGAAATTCAAACAGGGCCTATGAAATACACCTTGGATTTCATTATGGTGCTCATTTTAAACAGATGCAAATATATCATTATAAAACGGTATAATGTGTTGCTCACTAAATGACACAAACAACTGACAAAATGAACATCTGTTCTCAGAGGTGTCTTGGTGCACCAGAAAAGTGTAAAATAATCAATCACATGGTGTTATATGGCATAATTACAATAACGCTCCAGTATTAGTGGAGAACTAGCATGATCAAGACAAGTCACGGTGACGTTTCCTGTTAATATATTCTCACACAGACATAGTTCCCTATTCCTGCCACACAACAGCTCTGCCAGTCTCAGGCACTCTGTCAGTTTTTGAGTGCAGCCTGAGCCTCAATTTTCTCCAGAGCGTCTGGCCGAGTGAAGACTGGATTCTAGAGAAGCAATAACAGCCAAGAACTAGAAATAGTCAAGAAGCTGTACACTTTTCAGTGGCTCGCTGAATTCTAATTTTTGTGTCACTGCATTGTAGAAAATGAATATATGCATATGTGTGCATACACATAGCAATGTTGAGGGTGAAAAGATCTAAAAGTATGCTGTGAAGCCTGAATAAAAATGCATATTTTTAATGATCTGATT
This sequence comes from Thalassophryne amazonica, assembly GCF_902500255.1. Classification (NCBI taxonomy): domain Eukaryota; kingdom Metazoa; phylum Chordata; class Actinopteri; order Batrachoidiformes; family Batrachoididae; genus Thalassophryne; species Thalassophryne amazonica. Next base: position 38,497,045 of record NC_047119.1, on the reverse strand, counting down.
TACTGTGTATAAACTTGGTTCTGTTACACAATCTCTGTAATTCTGAGACTGCATAAGTCCAAGTGCTTGATCTCCACACTCATAGTTAATCACACTTGTCCCATAGTCATCCTGAATAACAGTGACAGCTCCAAAGAGTTTCTTTGTCTGATCTACTATTTGTGGGGGTGAACTTTGTCACATGCACTGTCACGACACACCTGTGTCATGTTTTCATTTGAAGTCATCAGTGACTGAGTCAAAGTCATCATTCACAGAGTCAATGTCATCAATCACAGAGCCAAAGGCAACGGTCAGCATCAAAGTCATCACTCACTTAGTCAAAGTCATCACTCACTGGCACAAAGTCATCAATCACAGAGTCAAAGGCATCAATCACAGAGTGAAAGTCATCAGCCACAGAGTTGAAGGCAACGGTCACAGAGTCAAAGTCATCAGTCAGAGTCAAATATATCAGTCACAGAGCCAAGGGCCTTAACACTCACTGAACACAACACAGCAGACCGGGTTATCGAGCAGACCCACTCAATCCAAAATGACTGACTCCGTGACCGATAACGTTGACTCTGTGACCAATTGATGACTTTGACTCTGTGACCAATGACTTTGACTCTGTGACAGATTGATGACTTTGATTCCGGGACTGATGACTTTGACTACTGTCATCACTGACAAAGTCATCGGTCACAGAGTCAAAGTCAGTCACGGAGTCAAAGTCATCTGACAAAATCATGAACCTGTCTCCTATTGTCTTATCGTGTATGCTTTATAAGTCGTTGGTTTTCAGTTTGTCTTTGTCAAACTGAAAACCATTATCTCTTATAGGGCTGAAAGATTAGTCGAGTAATTCGAATAATTCAATTACAAAAAATGTTTGAGGCAAATTCTGTGCCTCGATGCTTCATTTAACGTTGTAGTACATATGCCAGGCCAGTGTGTGGCTCTGTAATGTCCCCAGAAAAACAAACAGAAGAAGACTAGAGCAAGTGCTAATCAAATTAGCACAAAAGCTACAGCTTTCCAACACGACAAACAAGAGTGAAATAAAGCCTTTTAGGAAAAAGACGGTCCACAATGATCATCTTAAATAGCTTACTGTGCATTTAAAGCGAAGCAGTGTGTTTTTTTTTTAAAAACACTGTTTCATCCGCTGGCCACTGTACATGTGGCAGCTGGCTGCTGTCTCTCTCTGACCGGTGTGAGGGGCTCAGCACTGCCCTCACTGCTCCATCCCGACCACAATGACAAACAGCCTCTAGAAGAAGTCCACTCTTTCTTCTGTGTTTTGCTTAGACTCGCAATGAGTGTTTCGCTTTTTAATTTTTGCTTTTTTGGGCAACACACAATGCTGCACAAACACAGTAACTCAAATAAAATAATAATAATAATAAAAAACCTTTGACTGTGAGGCTTGCATGTTCAACCTCCAGCTGAAAATGAAATGCATTTGCTGAATTCCAGAGAAAGAGAGTTAAAAAGAAGTTCACACAGAAATTCACATAAATAAAAATGGTTAAATTTTACAAGTTGGAGAAAACAAAAAACAGAAAGCCACAGCCCATCGCCATTTCAGCAAAATGTCAAGACTTTGGCCCAACTTTGGCTGAGCTCCTGACACCAGGAAAGATCCAAAACTTGTAAAGATGTGAAAAAAAAAAAATTACCCAGGAAAACAGGAAGGGATACACTAAATTTGACAATCTCCGTGATAACGCAGTTACATTGTGCCATTGCTTAGGGAGAGCCCTGAACTGTTAATGTTTTAAAACGCAAAAGTACTTTTTATCCGATTACTCGATTAGTCACCAGAATAATAAGTAATCGATAGCATACTCGATTACTAAAATAATCGATTGCTACAGCCCTAATCTCATATTAGTACAATAACGGATTGTGCCATGAGACTCTAATGTAAATATCTTACATCTATTTTATCTATGTCCTGCACCAGTAATAAATAATTTTATTAACATATTATGCCTGGATGTTCCGTGCATGTGTTTGTATTCAAATCCCACGTTCGCTGTAACAGCCGCCTTTTCACAATCTGGGTGTCTCGTTGGCTTCTCTCATTTGTCTCCTCCTTACTCCCTACTACAGACAGATTTACCGTTAAGTACCCACCACTTTGTATTTTTAAACGATTTAAGTAAATGCAAAGCATTCAGTAACTTGAAAATGTTCACGGCCTCAACTTTACCTAAATTCTGGGTCTTTTAGTGAAGCTTAGGGCAAGTCGGCGGCAATCACCTTAGTATTTCTTCTGTTTTTCTTGTTGATTAATGCTGGCAAATTATACAGTATTTCTTGTCTTTCTGATGCCTGATTCTGTTTTTTCTCCCTGTTAAAGGTGCAGCTCCATCCAGAGATAGGAGTTGTATTTGTGCTGGCGACCCTCCTGTGCTTTGCACCAACAGCATTTCCTGTATATTCATTTTGTGAATTGTTCTGTTTCTGTGAATTGTTTTGTAATTTATGTCTGTAGCATGGCCCAAGCAGAGGGCCATCCCTTTTGACTCTGGTCTGCTTGAGGTTTCTTCCTCAGAAGGAGTTTTTCTTACCACTGTTGCTCTGGGGTTAGTAAAGTTAGACCTTACTTGTGTGAAGCGCCTTGAGGTAACTCTGTTGTGATTTGGCACTATATCAATAAAAATAAATTGAAATTGGAAAAAAATCACGTATGATATTCTGACTTATCTAACAAACCCTGACGATAAATAAGTTGATTTGTTTTAACAATAATCCTTATATTTAGTTTTTCGAAGTACTTATGGGCTCTGAGAATGGAGGTGCTGTGTACAAAAATGACCGATTCCTAAGTGGGTAGTGTAGTGCATTTGCTAAGACTTGAAAGTATATATGCTCCAAGTACATCTTGTTTCATTAAAAAAAAAAAAGAAATGACCACTGTCCAAATATTTATGAATATGACTATCTTCTCATTCACCACATTTTACTTGGTATACACATAAGCTAGAAACACGCTTGTGACTTTGATTTTGCTTTGATGTAAATCATTGAACTTATATATTCAAAAAACACTGCAATTCCTTAAAAACAAGGTTACTGATCTGGATTAGCTGAGTAGGTGCCCAGATCTCAGCTCAGAAGAGGCTGCACGTCCAGCTCTCAAAACGTCTGACTATTTACCATCCCAAGACACAGCTGGAGCAGACTTTCAAAGAAGAATGATGATAAAACCTGGACATCAATAGGTTGTCTTAATGTCAGTGTCCCAGAGAAAGAAGACTTTTCAGTTGTAATGACGCTTTACTTTATCTGCACAAATAAGGGATAACTTCAATAAAGCCATCCGGTGTGAACAGCTTTCTCAGCAAACGCGGCCACAATCATGACTCAACATCAGTCCAACAAAGAAAGAACTATTTTGGAATATTTGCACCAGTGATTAGAAAATTTTCAGAAGTATTGATCGTGATTAAGCCACGTCTGAGCAGAAAAGTTCAACGGAAAGAAAGAGGGAGAAAGCAAGTTCAGTATCAACAAGAGACTTCAACTGAAACTGCAGATCTATTCAGCACTCTTCAGTTTTTCCGACTCCTTTTGACTGGGCACTTTCCTTACTTACTCTGAACTTCAGAGGATGAGTATATAAGTGAGAAGTAAAGAAAGGCCTTAAAATTCATATAGACCACATGATAGATAAAAGAAGATATGATTGGCCAATACCTACATTTTCTGGATTAGTAGATAGTGTCACTTTAGAAAAAATAATATTGGAATAACCTCACATTGGCGGAGTGGTTTTTAATTCCATGTCTGGAACAGAGCCTGTTGGAAAACCTCTGTCGCCATC
>NC_047119.1:38403228-38480728 GCF_902500255.1 Thalassophryne amazonica | reverse complement strand
TGCCGAAAAAGTGCTGATGTCCACCTCTTCCGCAATTTCTCAGATAGTCACACGACGGTCCCGCATCACCACAGCATTCACTTTGGAAATGATCTGGTCATTTCAGCATGTTGATGGCCGACCGGAGCGTGGCATGCTCTCCACCGTTGTGCGGACGTCATTAAACTGGTTGTACCGCTCCTTAATCTTTGTGATGCCCATAGATCGTCACCGAAAGCCGTCTGAATCTTCCGAATGGTTTCCACTTGGCTGTCGCCCAGTTTCTGGCAAAATTTGATGCAGTCGCGCTGCTCCAGTCTTTCCGCCATTTTCCTTGCAATGAAAATCCGACGAGAGACTACACACGTCCTCACACAAAGGCTGCTTGCAAGCAAATGACACAATCGACAGGCGTGAAAAAATTCACGCATGCGCACGAAGGTTCAAGGTTGGCTCATGCATGCACACATGATTCAAAGCCATCAGGTTTTTGCAAAAAAATAAAAAGGTCGGATACTTTTCTAACAGACCTCGTATATGCAGATTTATCCAGCTGAATTATTTGTTTCTGATTTTTGCAGAGAAACAAACCTGGTGCAGTGACAATATTAGCTAAGGCCCAAGACGGGTTCCACTGCCCCTTGAGTTAAATCACAAAGCTGCATTTATTGTTGGGAAAGTGTAGGTACACGGACCCACAACAGGGGGCGCAAATGAACGGACAATGGAGGAGGTCAAATAACAACACTTTACTGTTGTGAATGGGCACAACAAATACAACAGATTACAACAATAGACAAAAGCCAAATCACAAAAGGTGTCGTGTGGGCAGGCTCGAAGATAGGAGACGTCTGTCCAAAGCAGAACCGGAACCACACGATTTCCTCCGCCACCAGACCCCGGGAATACTGGAGCCGCCAAGTCCCGAACTCCCAGGTGGCCACTGCCTTCGCGTGTCGGACCTGGTACTGCTGGCGAGGAACAAAAAACAATTAAATGTGGGCGCGTTTGCACCCAGCAATCCGCACGGCAGGAAAACTACCTCCACCTCTCGTTGGAAAAGGAGTCGCACAAAAGTCACAAAAGATCACTGTCAAACAGTCAGCTGAGTACGTTACCTTCCAGGTAGAACGATATCTCGGCAAAGAGGTGGAGACGTCGTCCTGCTGATGTACCCCTGCCGATCAGATGATTGGTAACAGCTGTTGCAGGTGATGCGTGACAGCTGTCACCCTGGCTGCTCCTGTGAGGCGGCTGCGCCCTCTGGTGCCTGGAGCCCGCACTCCAGACAGGGCGCCCTCTGGTGGTGGGCCAGCAGTACCTCCTCTTCTGGCGGCCCACACAACATTTATGACTATGCACTTCGGGGTAGGGTTGTGGATGCAGAACCTTTTTTCCTATTAAAGGCCACCAGGCTTTGCCTTTCAGTTGAACATAAAAAAAATTAATTTGTCCAATTCTCTTGAAAGGCACAACACTCTGCCTGTACTTTTCTTTACAGGAGCAATTTTACTTCATTTCAGTGAAGGATGAAATTGAACAAAGTACAGGTGGATGACGATGATGCAGTTCGAGCGGCGTGGAAGAGAAAAGGATATGATTGTGCTGTAGTCATTTACTGTTTGTTTCTCAGGGAAAGAGTGAATGCTCTTTGGAGCTTTTCAACTCTAATTAAATTTATGAAATGTTTTGAAGGCCTGATCAAACCATCTCATTTTGTTTACACTCTAGGTATATTCTACAAGACAAAGCTTTTCATATGTGTATGTGACAGAATTAACAGTAAAGCGACAGTGTGTAGAAGTTAGGGGTATTTATTAACAAAAACGGAACATAGAATTCACAACCATCTGTTCATTTTAATATTTAAGACCCCGTCACACATAGCAAGAATATGCAGGAACCAGCCCGACACGGCATATATTGCCATAATTCGACACAGTCGGGAGGAAAAAAGGAGTGGTTAGCCGTGTCAGAATACATCCGGATAACCTGCACATGTCCTCTTACTGAACGCAGTTGGTGATTATAATGTAATCATGTGATTTGCAAAACTGTTTTAACTGTTTTTATGTTTGTTTTGTTATTTCAAGTGTGTACTTTATGTGAAACTACTGTGCTGCTCTCTTGGCCAGGACTCCCTTGCAAAAGAGATTCTGAATCTCAGTGGGATTATTCCTGGTTAAATAAAGGTTAATAAAATAAAAATAAAAAAAAACCTCGTCCACACCTGCACGATGGCATCCAAAGCGCATGTAAACAACAGGTAGATGACCCAGACTGCCGTCAGACCGACATAAAAGGCGCTGAAGACTGCCTAATGTCCAAACGTCTGGATGGCAAACATGAGACTGGAGTGCTGTGTTCCTCACGCGCACATGAGCTCCGCGCACAAGCATGCGGCTGCAATTATCACTCAGCCGTGTGTCTGGGTGTGTGTGTATGCATAACGCTGCATGAGCCGCTGGACAGCTTTGCTGAAAGTTTTCTGGCAGTGAGCCAAGCAGTCCCCTGCATCAGATAGAGCCTTTCCAGGGAACTTTAATTTTGTTTTTCTTTTTTGCCCACTTCCAGAGCACAGCGAAACTCTGGACATGGCAATGGTTGGATTATCACATGGGATGTATTTTTTTTATTTTGGGTGAGAGGATTTTAACCACAGTCGGGCTCCACGTCCATGTCCGCGCTGTGAAACACTCCTGGACCACTGTTGGAGGTGAGATTCATGTTGATTAATGCTGTAATGGCCTGGCACAACAGTTCCATGTCATATCTTCTACAGAGTTAGAAGGTGATCATTTATTACAGCGTGAGATCCGTTCAGCTCAGAGTCTGATGCGTGCAATGATGCGTTACTGCGCACCACGGAGAGGCGCAGCTGCGAGTGTTATATACAGTTATGATGGAGACAGTATTCACATTATTTACGTCACCCATGGGAAGGAATGGACAAATATGTACTGTAAGGTCTATTATGGCTATAACAGCCAGTTCAGTTTTGCGCCAGCGTGCACTACTGTACACACGGTGCTTTCGGTTTGATAGCTGCTGTTCACATTCACTGTACATGATAATAATTCATAATTATTCTGATGATGATACATGCCACATACATTTCAACAGTTCCTTTGCGCTATGGGTGAGGACATTATTATACGTGGCATGTGCAGGTCATACCAGAAGGCTTTGCCGTGCCATTTCCATCTCGAGGTTCCCTCGTATGTGCTCAAATCGTTTATGATCCTTTTTTGCTGCCATCGGAATATGTAAATTGCGGTCAGATGGTCCTCAGCACTATGTAACACAATTTTTGTTCCTGGCACCTAAGTGTTATATTTCAACTGCTTATGTCTAAAGTCTATGGAAAATGACTACATTCAGCACAAACTTTGATTTTTTTTTTTTTTTTTTTTATGTTCTAGAAAGTTCTAAAAGTTTCTTGAAATTTCTAGATAATTCTGGAAACTTCTAGAAAATTCTGGACAGTTCTAGCACTTATAAAATATTCTAGAAGACTACTCAGTAGTAGTGAAGGCGAATCGAGAATATTCTTGAAAACAGACAAATTTCAAAATATCATTGTCCTGATCACAGAAAATAACAGCTATTTTCTATTTATTTAAGGCATAACAGGTTAGGAAAACACACTGTGTACCCAGGAACAAAACAAAAATAAAAATTTGTTACATAGTGTTATACATTGACCGCCATCAGATAGGTGTGCCATTACTACGGCGCAGGGAGGGTTTTGAATATGTGCATCACACTCAGGCCGCCGGCCCATTTTGACCAACTGTGTGAACTTCCGCAGATGGCTGTCAGAACGTTTTGGAACTGGAATCCAACACTTTTCGAATGTGTGCCTATTCGTCATTCTGACGCCATTCTGCGTGATTCCGACTACGTGTGACGGGGGTATTGCCTACACAATGAATTGCTGTTTTTTTCCATTACCTTAGAATGAGTTGTTCATATCTGCATGGGAGCAAGCCCTGTCATGAAGGCTGCCATGTTAAATAATAAATGGACTGCATTTATGCAGCACTTTCATGCTCAAAGCGCTTTACAGTGATGCCTCACATTCACCCAATCTCACACACAGACTCATACTGATGTCAGGGAGCTGCCATGAAAGGTACTCAACTGCACACCAGGAGCAATAAATGGTAAATGGACTGCATTTATATAGCTCTTTTCCATCTGCATCAGACGTTGAAAGCGCTTTACAATAATGCCTCACATTCACCCCGATGTCAGGGTGCTGCCACACAAGGCACTCACTACACACTCGGGGATTAAGGACCTTGCCCAAGGGCCCTTAGTGATTTTTCAGTCAGGCTGGGATTTGAACCAAGGATACTCTGGGCTCAAGCCCAACAGCTTAACCACTAGACTAGACCATCACCTCCCCAATTTTTGGATTAAAAATTTTGCTCAAGAGCCATTAGTGATTTTCCAGTCTGATGGGGAGATGAACCACCATGTTGATATAGTAGCCAAAAAGGGACATGCTTACTCTGACTTTCACATTGTGCAGCGCAGCTAAAAGTCTAAAAAACAAAGAGGAACCAGTGGCTATTCTCCTCTAAAGTGTCCATGTGTTGTTAGTGCAGGCTAACAAGTTTGAGAACACTGATTTTTTTGTGAAGTAGAGGATCATACTTTTACCTTACAACAAGAGAAAACAAGGGAGCATGACTCATCACCAAAAAAAACAAAAATTGTGAAGGGAATCAAAATAGTGACCTGCAACAGCATAATGCTATTTACACACTGTAGCTTTTACCAGTTGTTAAATTAAATAACAGTTGTTGTTCATTCACAAAGTGCACAAATACCCACAAATAGCATCTCTCAAGCATATTAACCCACCAAAAAAAAAAAATGAAGATGCTTTTGAACATCTCTTTTGAAAATAAAATATTCATGTCATGCTTTTATGGAAATTTATCTCCTTTTTGGTTAATTTGACATGCAAGGGTCCCTTGGTGTACTCACTCTTCCTGGATGTTTACCCTCAGAGGAGGACTACAGGCAAATTGAACTGTAAATATGTTCAAAGTCTTGTCGCTCAAACAAAATAAGTTCACTCTGAAGTCACACTATTGAGCTGCAGGTTTGATGTTTAGGGTTTTCATGAAAAGGACAGTTTTCTTTTGCATCTTAAGCCAACTGCCTGTGGTTCTTAATGCCCTTGACACTGAATGCAAAGCTACAAAAAGCTGTATTCAATTTGCTGGACTTCTAAAGGATTATACTATTATCCCTAATGCCACCAAAAAAGTATCAGGACAAAGACAGAATAAATGATTTTCTTTATTTAAACAAAAGTTATTGGTTGTGTTAATAGGGTTAATAAATGGAATAGTTTTGACTGTACTGAATGCTTGGTCTCCAAAGTAAAGGTCAAACAAGTTGACATCCATTGATTCTATGAAATGTGTTACCCCATAACATGATAACTAAGCATGACAGATGGTGCAAACTATTCCTTTTTAAAACCCTATTAATTAAACCAAATCATTTGTATCACTTTTTATCAAAATTAAAGCATCTTTAACCTTTTACCCCTGTATAAACTGAATTTGAACTATCCTTTTTGCTGTTATTACCCCATAAATCCATGACATTCAGTCACAGATACTCCAAACTATTCATTTTAAATCTTTACGATCACACAAATAATTATTTCAATACGATTGGAGCATTTTCAATTTTCATTTTGAAAAATGGCTGTCATGAGTGACATATTGAAAATTTATAATGACCCAATATCCATTTTACTGAAATACCTTTGAGTATATGTGGACCAAATCCTATGCTTTCTTCATAAAATACACACTTGTTGTAGAACCTTTAGCTAAGCTGCACCATTATTAAGCAAAACCAACAAGTCACACTGACATAATGACTCAGCTGTTCCGTGAGGTTAATACGACATTACTGTTGACTGGGATGTGGTCAGCAGTCAAACAGCCGCCATTGCAAATTGTGTTTACTTTCCTTTTAGGGAAAGGCTTTGACTTAATTAGCATCTTTTATAAATTTTCTGCTCTTTTCCTGTCAAAAAACTCCAGTCGGCCATAAGACAGACAGACAAGACGGCTCTTTCTTTTAAGTATGAGATTTGTTCAGGTTAGTCCTCAGCTATTGATTTTTCCAAGAATTTAGGAGCTATCATCAGTACATCTGGTCAACACTGAATCATGTGTTTCCACTTGCCCATTAACATTTTTACAGTAATCTAAAAGATAAGCAGGTCAAGGGCAGATCCAAGGGGGCACCAAAAAATAAAAATCCTTGCCAAATGTTTCAGAGCCTACTATTCAGCAACAAGTGACAGATAGATACATTTATACCAGACCATGGCTCAGCAAGGTGTCGCAAAGGTGCTTACTTTTTTAGCCACAGACATACCAAATGTTCTCTGTTACTTGTCATCATAATATCATAGCATCACATTCAAGATTCTACAATAAAAGTTCAAATGAATTAAAAAAAAAAAAAAGAACAGGTTAAAAAGTTTATTTTCTCTGTGGTGTATTTTGTGGTAAAATATGTGCCAAAATGCAGGAAATGGCACTGAGGGAATCTGCCACTGGCGCATCTAGAAAGTATAGATGGGTTTCCGCTCCGGCGCATTTCCCGTGACCCTTTGCACTAGCCGTCATCTTGTGTGTCAATCAAATTTAACAAGTCACTGATTCAGTTTGTCAACAAAAGAGACGCCAGCACATATTGGCCCAAGCGGCAATATATACTGACAATCAAGGCACATATTGTCGTTGGTCATCAGAGCAAAAAGTAAAACTTAATGGTTAACTGTGAACTGTTTTTTTTCCCCCACTCTGTCTCTCTCTCACACACACACACACACACACACACACACACACACACACACACACACACACACACACACACACACACACACACACTCGCTCTCATTACGTAATCCAAGAATGTAATAAAATCATCAGCATTTATTTATTTAATTAATATGCTGCTTAAATTCACTGGGTGGCATCATGTGATCTGAGGTCATAGCCCAAAAGTGTTTTTTTTTTGTGACCATCGTGCGTCGACTCTTAACCTATGACACGGGCAGGCAGCACATGGAGGTCAAAACTGGGCTTCCCATGGATGCACACCGGGTTCTGTTCTGGCGTTTTATCGCTGTGAGCGCATGAAAATTGTCACATTTATTTTCTTGCAAGCCTTCTCGACAGCGCCAGGACTTTTTGCGACCAGTGCGCACACGACCGAGGAAGATGGTTTGATCCGTTTTGTACTAACAGGTGATGCGTAACACGGAGATGCTTTTGTGCCACATTGTTTCAGCATGACTTTTCACACTCAGATGTTGGTGAATTATTCAAAGAGCTTGGGTGATACTGGCTCAGTAATAATAAAAATGCCAGTGCTGCTGCTACTTCTGCTGCTGCTGTGGATGAATCATCAGCAGCCTGAATCATCCCCATCTGCACATACACGACAATTGTAGGCTTTCATTTCCTCTAACGTGTACGCACTCACACCATATACCAAATAGTTGACAAGATCTGGGAAGGTAATGGCTGGGAGCACTTCCTCGTCTGAGCACTGTTCTTCTATTCCGATCGTGTACAGGTTCTTATTGTCAATTTCAGCAATTTTCTGTAAATACCTCACTTTGCAAACTGGATTCAATGTGTCGCGATATATTGGTTTTTCCTACTTGCTAATTTTATCCGGTATTGACATCAACATTATTGTGGCAATGTCACTTATGACTCACAAGATGGCAGACTGTGGAACTGTGGGAAATCTGTGACGTCATTGGATATCTATCTATTCACAGCGCTTCATTTTTTCCACATTTTGTTATGTTACAGGCTTATTCCAAAATGGAGTAAATTAATTTTTTCCCCTCAAAATTCTACTCACAACATCCCATAATAACAACATGAAAAAACATTTTGAATTTTTTGCAAATTGATTAAAAATAAACCTTTGGCAGCAATAACAGCCTCAAGTCTTCTTGAATATGATGTCACAAGCTTGGCGCACCTATCTCTGGGCAGTTTTGCCCATTTCTCTTTGCAGCACCTCTCAAGCTCCATCACGTTGGATGGGGCGCGTCGGTGCACAGCCATTTTCAGATCTCTCCAGAGATGTTCAATCAGATTCAGGTCTGGGCTCTGGCTGGGCCACTCAAGAACATTCACAGAGTTGTCCTGAAGCCACTCCTTTGATATCTTGGCTGTGTGCTTAGGGTCTTTGTCCTGCTGAAAGATGAACCATTGCCCCAGTCTGATGTCAAGAGTGCTCTGGAGCAGGTTTTCATTCTGGATGTCTCTGTACATTGCTGCATCTTTTTCTGCAATCCTGTCTAGTCTCCCAGTTCCTACCACTGTCTGGCCACTCCAGCATACAGGTCTGATTGGTGCATTGCTGCAGAGATGCAGGTTCTCCTCTTTTCACAGAGGAATGCAAAAAGCTCTGACAGAGTGACCATTGGGTTCTTAGTCACCTCTCTGACAAAGGCCATCTGCCCAATCGCTCAGTTTAGTTTATTAGGATTCCAGCAATCCATTCAGGATTCAACACACAATACCCTGAATTTGGTCCTCGTTCGTGGTATCACTGTCAACTACAATTGAACTTGCAGCCAGACTGCTTGATAGCTTAAGATCACTTTTGGAAAATGACGATTCAGTAGATACTCTTGAAGACATCTTAAACTCACTGCTCACAACCACACTCAACATGATGGCTCCACCTATATTACCACCTTGATTACTTACATGGCCTCAAGCATAAGGCTAGAGGACTAGAATGAAAATGGCGTGGTTCAAAACTAGAAGTATTCCACCTCGTGTGGTGCAATGCTATTCTACACTATAAGCATGCACTACTGGCTAAAAACCGGGCCTATTTCTCTGATTTGATCAGCAAAAACAATCATAAATCAAAGTTCCTGTTCAACACGGTGGCACCCGTAAGTCACTCTTCACTACGGATGGGTATCGAGAACCGGTTCCTTTCGGGTATCGTTAAGAAATGATACGATCTACCGACATCAATAAGCTTTGTGCTTAACGATTCTGTTATCGGTCCTTCAGAGTGCCCGTTGTTTTGGAGGGTGTTTGTCAGGAAAATGATCATTTCTCTACACTGATTACAGACCCTGCAGCGGGTCCGTGATCAACTTTTCTGCAGCGCGGCTTTGCTCTGAACCTTGAACCAATCGAAGCAGTGGTTTGCAGATTGAAGCAATGCTTCGATCTGTTGCTTCGTTTATACTTTCTTTCGCTTAATTTTCCCACGCTAAAACCCTAAAGAGCATACGTCTGTGAGTATTACTTACCTTTTCTATGTTAAACCGAACTGTTATGGTCTTCTGAAACAGTTGATAGATGTATTTTATAACTTAAAAACGGGAGCAATGCTAACGCGTTAGCATGTCTATGGCATTTTCAATGTTAAAAGTTAGCATTACGCATTTGCAGCTGTCATCACGTTCGGGTGCATTTGTTTTCAAATTGTAATATTTCTTAAAATTTATTTTTGTTTATATATTAATAATCTAATGCTTATTATATACAATTTTAGAGAAAGAGACAAAAAGAACCTGAATAGAAACACAACAGAAAATATAAAAGCAACAATGAACAAACATAAATAAATAAATACAGAAATAAATGTTTCCTGTGAACACCTAGTGACTCTTACACCTCCATTTCATCCCTGTCTTATTTAAGTTTAATGACAGTTTGTTTCAGTCAAACCATATTTTTAATGTGTTAATTTCTTCAGTGATTTCCTCCAGAACTATCTGCTAAACTAGAAAACTGCTGCATCCTAGTAAGAGCAGAATACTACTGGAATGAATTTGAATAAGGAAAGTTGTTTTGTTTTTTCTCACCTAAATTTTTGCTGCACTCACTCCAGTTTATCATCTGGAATAGCCCCAGATTGCATTTCAGAGCTTCTAGAATTCAAACATTTTCATGCAGGTGGTGTTGGGGGGTAATTTTGGGTTTCATCTTTTTTTGTTTTTCACCACTTTCATCCCTGAATATGTCAATCGTGAGTCACGTTTGTGCGGATTAAAGTTACTAACTGGGACTCCTGTCTTGTTGCGAGAAAGAAACGAGAATCGTCCTCCGTTCTGTTCACACAGCTCCAAACGCTGCGCAGCTCTCTGATGAGTCAAGTTAGAACGATAGAGTCCAGTCTGAATTAATAACTTCAAAGTGAAACACTGTTTTGTTTATTTTTATTTATGTCCAGAGATCAAGGGTACAGTAACCAATTTCATATTTATTTACTTTAAGACTCAATGAAATACATAGAAAACCTGTAAAGCCTACTTTTAGTACAAAATTCACGAGGTATCGATAAGGGAATCGATAAGGAATCGGATCGATAATGGCATCGATAGATAAAATCTTATCAATACTCTTCACACAATGAGAAAATGTGAAAATTACACTTATTTTGTAAAAATACACAGGAATGTAAGTCTGAATATATACGAGGGCTGTCCATAAAGTATAGGTCCTTTTTATTTTTTTCAAAAACTATATGGATTTCATTCATATGTTTTTACGTCAGACATGCTTGAACCCTCGTGCGCATGCGTGAGTTTTTCCACGCCTGTCAGTGACGTCATTCACCTGTGAGCACTCCTTGTGGGGGGAGTCGTCCAGCCCCTCGTCGGAATTCCTTTGTCTGAGAAGTTGCTGAGAGACTGGCGCTTTGTTTGATCAAAATTTTTTCTAAACCTGTGAGACACATCGAAGTGGACACGGTTCGAAAAATTTAAGCTGGTTTTCGTTGAAAATTTTAACGGCTGATGAGAGATTTTGAGGTGATACTGTCGCTTTAAGGACTTCCCACAGAGCGAGACGTCGTGCAGCGCTCTCAGGCGCCGTCGTCAGCCTGTTTCAAGCTGAAATCCTCCACATTTCAGGCTCTATTGATCCAGGACGTCGTGAGAGAACAGAGACGTTTCAGAAGAAGTCGGTTTCAGCATTTTATCCGGATATTCCACTGTTAAAGGAGATTTTTTTAATGAAAGATGTGCGGACGGGTCCACGCGTCGGGACGCAGCCGGCGCGGTGCAGCGGCACAGGAAAAACACCTCCGTGTTGATAACCATTTGTAAAATCCAGGCGGCTTTTGATGGCTTTCAGTGGAGTGAGTATATGAGAAATTGTTTAACAGCTGGACATGTTTCAACTTGTCCTTAAGGCTTCCAACCGAGGTGTTTTTCCTGTGGCGGAGCGTCGCGGCGGCTGCGAGCCGACGCTGCAATCCGCCTGCACGTCTTTCATTAAAAAAATCTCCTTTAACAGTGGCATATCTGGATAAAATGCTGAAACTGACTTCTTCTGAAACTTCTCTGTTCTCTCACAACGTCCTGGATCAATAGAGCCTGAAATGTGGAGGTTTTCAGCTTGAAACAGGCTGACGACGGCGCCTGGGAGTGCTGCACGACGTCTCGCTCCGTGGGAAGTCCTTAAAGCGACAGTATCACCTCAAAATCTCAAAGCCCCAGTCTCTCAGCAACTTCTCAGACAAAGGAATTCCGACGAGGGGCTGGACGACTCCTCCCACAAGGAGTGCTCACAGGCGAATGACGTCACCGACAGGCGTGGAAGAACTCACGCATGCGCACGAGGGTTCAAGCATGTCTGACGTAAAAACATATGAATGAAATCCATACAGTTCTTGAAAAAAAATAAAAGGGACCTATACTTTATGGACAGCCCTCGTATAGTCTGTCCATTAGATCATCATAAGATGTCCAAACTGCCTCCAGACTAATATTCAAGCCCTGTTTTGTCAAAAATATGACACCCATAATACATTTTGATAATGTCTATGTTAATTAGTTAAAAAGGAGTGATAACAGTAGGCCTATTTCATAAGCCAACAAAAATGGCTTTGAAAGAGTGACTTGTCAATAAAAGTGTATTTTCTAAGAACATAGGCATTTCAATATATTGATTCAGACTTTTAATTTATAAAATATATACATTTCTGAAATCTACAGAACAACAGCTTTCATTTGATGCGTTACACTTTGGTCTACTATATAATTTTCATTTTTGAGTCCTCAGGGGCCAAATTTATGAGGCGTGCACTATGCGTTCACTCAGATTCAAATGTAATTCTGAGGTCACTAAAACGGACAGTGCAATCCTTGACTGTGCCTTGAAATCCTGTCCATGAAAATCAGGAACATAAGTGGGGATGAGGGCCAGCCCTGGTAGAGTCCAACACCCTAGGAAACAGGTCAGATATGATGCCAAGAAGCTCATACATTGGTTGTGTAGCAACATTTATAGAACTTAATTATTCTTTTTCAAGAAGTAGGTAGAGCAGGTAGCTCTGGATTCTATTTCCGGTCACACTACCTATCTGTGTCCCTGGAAAAACATTTCACCCCATCCACCAAGCTGTCAATATACAAATAATGAATGTTTGTGAATTCAATGGTACAAATATATCATGAACAAATTAAATATTTGTTCCATTGAAAGAATGAAAAATCATTATTTGTTTTACATAATGGCGGAAATAGATCCTTGTCATTTCATATTTTATTAATTTATAAACAACAGAAAAAGGACTAATGCAGCTGTTGTGTCGAATTCAGTACAGACTGCCATCTGCTTTTCTCACTCCAGCGAAAAATCACGTCAGAAAATTGTCCAGCGTTTCATCCTAACAGCTCTTCATGCTTCCAGACGGCTTACAGCATTGTGGATTTGTTTTTTGTGTGCGTTAGAAGAATTAACACTGTCAATTAGCTCCTTCAAACTGTCGTCCAACAGCAAAACATTATATAATGGGTATTATATAAAGGCTGAGTGGATCCTTGACATTTGATTGGTGCTTAGTATGTCATGTGAGATGGATTGTTCTTCCCATTTGTGTTGCATTGCATTTAGCATGCAAATTGGTTCCATTTACCATGCAAATTTGGTTCCATACATTTTGTACATTTTGCACACTGTGACCACCGGCCACACTAGTGGAGACGGCGTTTAGCTAAACATGGTGGAGTTTGTTTGGACAATGATTTGAAGGAGCGAATTGACGGTGCTAATTCTTCTAACACACACACACAAACAAAAACAAATCCACTACACCGTAATCTGTCTGGAGGCATGGAGAGCTGTTAGGATGAAGAGGATGAAGTTAGGATGAAAAGCTAGACAAATTTCTGACACGATTTTTCGCTGGAGTGAGGAAAGCAGACGGCAGTCTGTACACAAAGTAAGTAAGTAAGTAAGCTTTATTTATATAGCACTTTTCACAGACCAAGGTCACAAAGTGCTTCACACGATATAAATAGACAATAAAAACAACACATAAAAATATAGAACAATAAAATAAATTGACACTAAAATGCCAGTTTAAAAAATGTGTCTTTAGTTGCTGTCTAAAAACATCCACAGAATCTAGTGAGCGAAGAGAACAGGGAAGCTCATTCCAGAGGCGAGGTGCCACAGCTTTAAAAGATCTGTCCCCTCGAGTTTTAAAACAAGTTCGGGGTTGCACGATGTCACTGACTACATCGTCAGGATTGTTTTTTGCAAGTTGACTGAGAACAATTTTGGATTCCTATTTAAAGTTTAAGTTGGACTATTAAGCACCAGTGACACACACCAAAATGTAAGTCAATTTATAAACAACAAAAAAGAAATTAACAAAATATCAAATGACAAGGATCTGTTTTCACCGTTATATAAAACAAATAATAAACATTTTTCCATTCTTTTAAAGGAATGAATATTCGTACCATTGAACTCAAACATTCATTATTTGTATACCAGCTGTGGCTGAGTAGTGATTTGCTATGGAGTGGCATCACATTAGGAGGAAGTCGAAGACTTTCATCCACTTCACACTATGGAATCTGGGGATTTTTGGCAAAATTGTTTTAGTCATCAAATTTGCTAAGCTTTTTTTCCACCAAAAGTAGTCTCCAGTAAAAGTACTTCATGTTTAAATTTCTTTTCTCTAAAAAAAAAAAAAAAAAAAAAAAAAAAGTGTTAACTATTATGCTTTATCGCCATTTACTCTTGTTCGCAACTTATTATTTATCAAGAGGACTTGTGATGAAGAATGACAAATGCAGATTACTCATCTCCACAACAGCCTTAAAGGCATGTGCTCCACCTCAAGTAACTGGCAACACGACGACATGTTTCAGTCCAATTACTCTGCAGAGCATTGCACATTGGCAGCTGCATTGTTAGAACGTATATTGTGAAAGGCAGACTATGCAGCCCCTTTCTTCTTTATTTTCTATGGCCATTTATTGGTTCCTGTCATTTTCCTGCCTCTGCCATTTTGCTGAGAGCAAAATGAATAAAAGATAGGAGACTGGTGGAAGGACAGGTACAAATGGTTAACAGGCAGGTGATAAAGGCACAGAAAATAAGTGATGACACAAAGACTCATATACACCAGGTCTTGCTGGATTTTTGTTTGAAACAGTGTATCACATGGTACTAAGCATACGAGGTCTGTTAGAAAAGTATCCGACCTTTTTATTTTTTGCAAAAACCTGATGGATTTGAATCAGGTGTGCCAACCTTGAACCTTTGTGCGCATGCGTGAATTTTTTCACGCCTGTCGATTGCGTCATTTGCTGGCAAGCAGCCTTTGTGTGAGGACGCGAGTTGTGCTCTTGGTGGATTTTCATTGCAAGGAAAATGACGGAACGACTGGAGCAGCGCTACTGCATCAAATTTTGCCAGAAACTGGGCGACAGCCAGGTGGAAACCATTCGGAAGATTCAGATGGCTTTCGGTGACGATCCTATGGGCATCACACAGATTAAGGAACGGTACAACCGGTTTAAAGACGACCGCACAACGGTGGAGAGCAAGCCACGCTCCGGTCGGCCATCAACATGCTGAAATGACCGGCTCATTTCCAAAGTGAACGCTGTGGTGATGCGGGACCGTCGTGTGACTACGAAGAGGTGGGCATCATTTTTCGGAGTCCAGCATGTCCTGTGAGGCTTCAACACAGAGGTGCTTTTGCTCCGCCATTATCAGCTTCGTGCCGAAGCACAATTTTCACCGCCACTCTTTTCATGGCCAAATCTTCTGTCACAGTGGAATGTGCCGAAAAATTGCTGATGTCCACCTCTTCCGCAATTTCTCGGATAGTCACACAACGGTCCCGCATCACCACAGCGTTCACTTTGGCAATGACCTGATCATTTCAGCATGTTGATGGCCGAATGGAGCGTGGCTCGCTCTCCACCATTGTGCGGACGTCTTTAAACCAGTTGTACCGCTCCTTAATCTGTGTGATGCCCATAGGATCGTCACCGAAAGCCGTCTGAATCTTCCGAATGGTTTCCACCTGGCTGTCACCCAGTTTCTGGCAAAATTTGATGCAGTAGCGCTGCTCCAGTCGTTCTTCCATTTTCGTTGCAATGAAAATCCGTCGAGAGCACTACACACAACCTCACACAAAAGCTGCTTGCCAGCAAATGACGTAATCGACAGGCATGAAAAAATTCACGCATGCGCACGAAGTTTCAAGGTTGGCTCATGCAAGCACACGTGATTCAAATCCATCAGGTTTTTGCAAAAAATAAAAAGGTCCGATACTTTTCTAACAGACCTCGTATATTTTTTATTCTAATCCAATTACATTTTTTCCGCAAATCTGACTGGTTACTCTGTGCAAGCATGCGCAGTATTGTCGGGACGAAGAATTGTAGATTTATGTGATGAGACGCACAATTTGACAGAACACCGGCCACGTGCGCTGTTAGCTGTTAGCTGAGAGCGAGAGAAAGTCGTGTACCAATGACGCCGACGCAATGGGTGAATTTAAGCTACCATACGAAAGTATTGATGTGGAGTCTGATACAGAATTCTCGTTTCACATTTGATGGATTTGATCATTTCATGGATTACTCCACGCCCTGACCGCTGTTGGAACGATGCTGCCTCGACTCGAAGGTCAGCCTCGCCGACCGAATTACCTACAGAAAAATAAACTGTGCAAATGATGGAACTGGATTAGAATGGGAATAACCCCCTTGTGTCTGATGATTTGCGGACGTTCATGCTGTTATATGGTCGCAAATATCCGTTTTACGTTTTTACCGACGTAAAATGGACGCATTAGCGGAGCTCAATTTGCGACCGTATAACCAGCATGAACATCCACAAATCATCAGACACAACAGGGTTATTCCCTAAATAAAGTGAACAAAACCAATGCAGCTGTGTTTTAAAAAATGGATTTCTCTCATCTTTTCCTGTATAGGTCATGTAAGCGCTAAAAACAGTGGTTGAAGCATTACGGTGACACAAACTTTATACTTTTGTCACTGGACACCACCACAATAGAGCTGAAATGAAATATGCATAGTTTAGACTTTGAGCTTTAACTCAAGTACAACAAAAGCATTGCAAAAAATGAGGGAAGCCACCAATACACCGTAGGGCATATAGGAGAAACTGTGCATTGTACAACTTTTGTCTGTTGCATCTCCAGTTGTACAGCCTCATGGCAGAATGGAATAGAGAAGGACTTCCTTAAATAGAAGAAGTGAATCCTCAGCTACACTTCGCCAGAAGGCACACGGGAGACTTGGGCCTACTGTGTGGCAAGGTGATGGTCGGGAGCTTCAAGAGGAAGTCTTGTAACCAGAGGAAAACAGGTTTGATTCCCTTCTGGGAGTAACATCAATAAGGTTTTTTTTTGGGGGGGCAAGGTCCTTAATCCCCAAATTGCTCTCAGCATGCAGGTAGCTTTTATGACAGCACCCTGACACTGGTGTGTGTGTGTGTATACACACATGTGGGATCACTGTAAAGGGCTTTATGTATATGCTATGGAAATGCCGAAAAAACAATAGCACTAATAATAATAGCAAGTAATAATATAAGAATTATTACTTCACGGCAGTAGTAATGATTCTTTCCACAAATATGAACTAAAGAAAAAAAAAAAAAACACCATTTTACTTTTGATCAATCCATGAGGTATGGGGTGTATTAGTCTAAGAGGTACAGTACTTTCTAAGATGTGCTTTCTACCAGATCAAGAAAAATAATCTATTGCCCTTTGTTTGTTTGCCTTTTAGCAGGATAATGCAAAAATGTTCATGAATCTTGGTGGAACGGCGAGTATGACCCAAGCAGGAAACCATGAACTTTAGGAGTGGATCTGATGCCGGCTGAATCACTAGAGTTTTTTTTTCCCCTGCAATTTCTTTAACATTTTAAGAGGATATCCTACAACATTTTAACAGATTTCTCAAGCGATATGGTACAGATCTTTTTGGGGGAAAATCACACATTTGTAGAGCGCTAATATCAAAGAAGAGGTGATATTTGGTGTGGATCCAATCCGGACAACGTTCCAGATTTTCTGGATAAAGATGGTGGGGAGAGGGGGAATTCACTAACATTTACATAGATACATGAAGATGAATTTTTAAATGGATCCAAATACAATGATGAATGCTTTTTGGGGGGTTAATAATAGTTTTCTGGTCAACAGCCTTTTTTGTTTTTTAATCTGTAATGTTCTTATTTGTTTCATAGCTGTTAGCAGCATGACTATGTTGTGAGTTATTGTGGTGCAGGGCAAACACAACGGTGACGCATATTTTTAATTTTGTAGTCTTAAAACGTAACTAAGGTGGGTCATTCCTCTTAGTTTCCTTCATTATGAGCCTTCCCCAGGTTTGTTCAGCAGCTATTTAGCATTTAAAACCTTCACCCATGACATATTTAGATAAAGTATCAATTCACACTGAGCTGGAATGGGGTTTGCCTTTATCGTCCCTGTGAAACTAATTCAAATGCGCCAAAATTCCGCAGTTTTGTGCTAAAGATGAAATCAAGAATCATTTGCATAAACTGTGCTGGCAGCTTGTTATAAAAGGTAATGAATCTGTGGAGCGCGGGGACACCTGAGGGAAAGTGTCACATGTAAAAACTGCCTTTAGTAACAAAGCCAATGCAGGGAGGAGTGCCGCATTGGCTGTCACTACAGCATAGGTACAACAACTTGTGTGCCTCGCTCCAAATGGCGCCTTTAAGAGGATAAGAAACTGGTCAGAGCATTTGCCTTTGTAGTGACATTAGTATGCCCTGGAAGTAATGTGCCTTCATGTTTCAGTCATAGCCAATGAGAGATTGCGAAATAAACTCCCTCCACACACTGCTGTAAACAGGTAAACATCAAAGCTGTTGATATGTGCTTCTGCCCTCTGGCACGGCTGCCAGTTGATCGCCGATGCATTTCACTGAGGTATTTTTTCTTTCACAGCATTGCGGGGTAGATGTAATTTTTTTTAGAGCAAATAGAGCCATAGTTGAGAGGAAATGAGATGTTATTGATCATATTGGAGGGTAGCTTGTTGGTGCACAAATTCAATGTAGGAAACCTCAAGTGGAATAAGCCTGATTTAATACTATTAGTAGGATTATAACATGAATGCTTGAAAGGGTTGTAAGGAGAATCATGAGAAAATTTCATTTAAAGGCATAGAAAAGGCAGAGCAGAGTCTCTGCTGTTGGTTGTAATTTCTGATCGCGCTTTGCTGAAGGAAATGGGGCGTTATTCTGGGTTAAATTAGGGTCGTTGTTATTTCACGTTTGGTCCAGAAGACCTTTATGCATACGTGAGTGTGTCTGTGTGTGTGTCTACAACCTCAATTTCCTGTGTGTCAGTGATCTTGAACTCCACTGTGCATGCAGGTTAATTCACAAAATTTACAATTGCTGAGGAGAGAGAGAAGCTAACAGTGTTGTGCTCCTGTTACAGTGGAACTGCTGAATGTTAATGGTAGTCAAACACTTCTCTTGACCTTCCATCCCTTCAAAGAAGGTGTGTTTGGCTGGATGTTTTGTTTCCGGGATGTCTGAGCCTCTCAGTCTGTCCCTGATTGTAAGATGAGATCCTGATGGACATTTCTGCCACTTGCAATGAAATATAGGTACATCAAATTAAACATTTACCTAAATATTCAGACGTCTGGATCAGCAAATATTTTAATGTTGTGGTATAATACACAATACGTTTTATTCTATTAAAATCTGTACCATGATACATTAGCTTTCCACCAAAATGTCATGAAAAATTGAGGTAAAAACATACTAGCTCTATGTTGTTTTTTTGTTGTTTTTTTTGCTGTCGTTAAATATGGGGAAAATTAACATGAATTTTAATAAAAATGGTTGTAATTTACAAGCAGCGCCCCAATTAAAGTAAGGAGTTAATTTATAATTTTAGCTTGGCTTTAAAGGTTGAGGTTCGGTTCTGTGACTTGTCTCTGTGTCTTTTTATGCATGTTCTGTCTCTCTTTGTGTCAGTCTCCTGTGTTCATCTAGTGCCCTGGTCCTGGGATGATTGTTCTTGTGTCCTTTATGTATTTTGTACATTCAACGTACAAAAATACACGGAAATACATGGACATGGAAAAATACACCCATGTGGAAATAATTCAAACATGTTTTTGGGTACATGTTAATGTTATTTGTGAGTAGGGCTTTATGTTACTTTTTCATGTTCATCTGATCTCTTAGTTCCAGGTTTATGGTTCTTATTGTTTTGATGTTATGTTTATGGATTTGGTTTTATTCCCACATTGATCATTATGCCTTTGCACCGGTTATCTCCTCGTGTTCCTTCTTGAGCCCCCCCAGGTTCCCTGCCCTCATGCAGTCCTCACACCTATTGGTAATCAGCTTAGTCTGTATTTAAGATGCACCTTTGCTTAAGCGATTTGCCGGTCAGTTTCCTCACTCTGTTCTTCGTCTCTGCCACGCGTCCATAAGTGCTTATGCCCCACTGTGGGATTGAGTAATTTATCTGTTACCACCAGTTTTGTCTTTTGTCACACAGTCTGCTGGGATGATTTTTGCCACTTGGGAGTACTTTGTCAGTATTGTATTATTACTGTCACGTTTGAGTATTAAAGACCTTGGTTGTTGCATTTAACCCTTTTGTGTTCTGCTGCGTGCATCCTGAGGTCCAATCCCTGTTCTTAGTGGTTCCAACCATAACTAAATTTTTCCCTGCTGCTGAATGGTTGTATTATATGACAAATGCTTATAGAATATTTATGCTATGCTGCAGCATAGTTAAAAGCAGATGGAAAGATGCCTCCTGGGAAATGTTCGGTAACACCGAGCTATAAGGCAGGGGTGGCCAATGTTCGGTCCTCGAGAGCCACCTTCCTGACACTCTTAGTTGTCTCCCTGCTCCAACACACCTAAATCCAATGAAAGACTCGTTAGCAGACTTTTAATGAGCCTTTCATTGGATTCAGGTATGTTGGAGCAGGGAGACAACTAAAGCCCCGTTTACACATAGACGGTAAGAGCTCCCGGAAGTGTCCCAGAAGAGTTTTTGGCCGTCTTAAGGATCAAACGCCGTTGTTAACGCTGGCACTAGGGGGCGTGGCTTAGTTCCAGCTTTACCGGGAATCGTCGAAAAAAATTATTCAACATGTCGAATAATTCCGGGAGCGCTCCCGGAGAATTCGCATGACGACGGAGACAATGCAAACAATGGCTTTTGATACTTTTTAATCACTGTTTCATCCTGCCCCTTCCTGTAGTGCCACAGTTTACACCGCCGTAATTGGCGGCTGGTGTTGTTTCCCTATTCAACGGCGTGTAAAACGGCGATAGAGCCCACATCGGCGTCCTCAAGGGCGTTTTAACCGGCGACAGAGGCAGACAAAACGGCAGCGCTAGCGGACAGTACGCCGTTATAAACGCCACCTCCCGGTTATTAACGGTGTTCCAAACGGCCGATAGGCGGCGGTCAGTATAAAAACGCTAGCGCGCTGCATGCAGGCCTCTCACTTGTGGCCAGCTCCAGATATTTTTGCAGAGAAGCTCCAGTATGCCTCCTAAAAGAAAATTGGCAGCGGCAAGGACTTACCAAGAGGTCTGGTTCAGAAACAGAGGGGAGGTGGAGACGGAGCAACACGTTGAGGAGGTGGAAAAGGAAAGGAGAAGAAAAGGCTGAGGATGATCTCCCTCCCCCTGCAGTGACAGAGGCATATTTCCTGCTGCATCAGCCTATTATACTCTGGGGGCGGTGCCTATATGCAAAAGTTCCTGGAGTAACGCAGGATTTGCCTGGATAAAACCAGCGGTACACAGGGCATTATCGGCGGCAGCAGAACACCGCCGTTCTCACGCGCGTCTTAACCTGCGATTGTAAAGGATAGAACTGGGTATTAACTGCCGTTGCCTGACGTGTGCCGGATGCTACGGCATCAAAACGCCACTTTATACAGCGGATTTAGCTGCGTTTTATCCGCGTATTTGCGGCTAGTACGGCGGTCAAAACACCGGTGAAATGCTCCGCCCCTTTCCACTGTGAAAACAGCCGGAACTACCGCGAACTTCGGTCTACGTACTACCCGCCGACAAAACCGTCTATGTGTAAACAGGGCTTAAGAGTGTCAGGAAGGTGGCTCTTGAGGACCGAACTTGGCCACCCCTGCTATAAGGAATCCTCGTTCTGCAGGGGTGAACTGTTCTTTATTTCCTACATGTGTCCTGTAAAGTGATGGTGGAATGTAATATTTTCCACAAAAACCCTGTACTTTCTGGAAATATTGCCAGACATGGAGGCAAACAACAATTTTTTCACCATTTCTTCATGAACAGAAAAATATCTATTTGTTTTTCCTCATGAATTATTTTTCCTTAAGTGTCTCAAGCTGCAAAAACAAGGCTGGTCTAATTAAAGAGTCAACTACACCAAATGATAGCTTAATGTAATTATTCCTACACTCACTGAAATGTAGCCAATGCCAAAGCAGTCTGACTAATCCTTCTTAAAGTAATTATTACTAAGTAACAATTCTCATTACAAAACTATTTGTTAAATAGTTCATATGCTGGTACTTATTTAATAATATCCCTGTCAAAATGTACACATTAACAGGGATATTATTGAATGTTTGTCATACCGTAAACATACAGTACGACAAAATATAAAATGTACTGACAGTTGAAGTTTTCATAAATGCAAAACTAAGCGCATAAGAAAAATATGAAAGCTGCACTGTAATCAGAATGTTTCACAAGTCTTGGCAGTGGTGTTGTATGTTGCTACATCCACCACACCACCAACCACTTTGAGTCCTGGATCGCAACCACAGAGGCAAACAACCAGTTCATCTGCTCCTCTCAAAAGTAACCATCTTTTGCCTGGAGCCAGATGAAACTAATGTGTCCTCTTGGCCTTCTCCAGCAGCTGGGGTCATCAACCTAAAAGCATTTGCATTAGAGAGGCATCAATCCACATTTTTTTTTTCACTTCCAATACCTAAATTTGGATATCTATCAATACTGATACTATTCTGATACCAGAGCCTTGTTTGCTTTAATATTATTATCATTATTGGTCACCATTTTAGTGCCAGGTAAATTATGTGATTGTGGCGCATGGCAGGGGATCCAGGGGCAATGCCCTGGCGGGGGGTTGCGAGGGCAAAGCTCCCAAAGCTATAGGGTGTTATACCTCTAAAACGTTATTGGAAAGCCCTATTTTAACTAATTTTGAGTGGTTTTAGATGCACTGAAAGCAAGAATAATAGACAAAAAAACAGACATTTATGTTGTACTATTTGTAATATCAATGTTCTTCTTTGCATGTTTCTGTGAATGTCTAAGTTAATAAAGTACATAACGTTGAAAAGTTTAAAAACACATTAATATTCGATGGACATAGCATTTGCTCTCTTCTTCAAAAATGACATACTGTATGATTAATCCAGTGAGATGGGCAGTGTTTTTCAGTTATCTTGAGAGGTTTTTTTTTTTTTTTGGGGGGGGGGGGGGGGGGGGGGGGGGGGGGGGGTTCAAAATTTTTGAGTGGGATTGCATTTTTTTTTTTAAACAAGATAACCCTTAATTGTCTTGTTTGAACAAAAACTGAACCTGGACTGATTTGATTGTCAAACCTCTTTTAAAGATTAAACCTGGATGAAAAACTTTCTGAATCAGTTTTTCACACATTCCTTTTTCAGTGAAGCTGTGTGGTGAAGATGATTATTTATTAAAATTCCTTTGCTGCTTTTTAAGTGTGTAGCGCATAAGTATGCTTGTTCACATAGTCTTTGCGGCTTCTTTGAGCAAGCTGGAAAAGTTTCCAAAAGTTTTGGAAACATGAAGCCTTTCAACTGTAAAATAAACAGTTAATTTCTGAATGTATCATAGCTACGCAGACAGGAGGAACTCTGGATTATTTATTGAACGATTTTGATCGAGTTTTTTTTTTTTACTTTCACACTGTACTGTGTCTGCTCTCCGCTCTGGGCTGCTGGGCTGGCTGCAGGGGAGGCAGAAGGTGAGAGCAGCCAGCCATTTCAGCAGAAACACAAATGCTGCTATATCGGATAACTCTACAGGTTGGATCGCAAATTTACGATCCCTGAATTATGCCTGTATCGGAAGCTGATCCCAATATTTGATCAGATCAGCCGCAACCCTAATTCGCATGCCGGACCATGCCCCAACAAGCGTGCCACATGGCCAAAATGACCTCTGTATGCACCCTTACAATGTAACTGATACATCTCATCTGAGTGTCCCAATGTAACTGTTTGTTTTATACAAAGTCAGTCCAGTGGTACCCAAGGATCCACAGAAGAGACCAAGTACCAAACACATCGAGTGAACCACACAGCAGGGCATGTAGCACCAAGATCTCAAAGATTTGGGCCTTCGTTCTGCTGCAGAGACACCAGCTTCATCAAACAACTTTGTCCAGCAAACTTGTGAGTCCTTAAAGGCCCCTTCACACATAACACAAATGAGGCTGAATGGCGCATGGAGGAGGATTTGAATGGCACTCAAGAAAAATCTGAGCCACACTCGAACACCTCGTATAAAAGTCAGCACAACCATTCAGCCACAGTATATGCACTCCACAATTGTGTTGCACTCGTGCTGGAAACCCAATCGAACGGCTGTGTAGATGAAGTCATTCTGCTATCTGACTGTGTTCGCAACATTCGTATGGCATGTTGTATGCAGGTCAGACCATTCAGACCATTGTCAAGGGGCTGCATGAAATGATTGGACACGTTGAATCCTGGCCGAATGTCGTGAATGAGCTAGTCTTCACACCAGTGGGCGAATGGCACCCGAAAGGCCAGCACAAATGTAGTGCCCAGGACACCACTGTCGAGGTGCAGTCGAGGTGGCAAAAGCGTAAAGGGCAGTCAGTGTGTCATGTCCACCCCCCCAAACAACACAAATGGCGTGCGAGTGCGTCATGTTCCTCTTCCAAGCAACACAAATGGTATGTGAGTGTGTCGTGTGTCCCCCGAGCAACCAATGACGTGCAAATGTGTTGTGCTCCAAACAATTCAACATTATTGAGGTACGGCCGAGGTGGCGAAAGCTCGAAAGGCGGCCAGGGTGCGGTGTGATCGCTATTGAGTGCAGCGTGCACATCTGGACGGGCTGTCATGTCCATGATGGATGTCATTTAACAGATACATTGTCATTCCTGTCCCATGGGTTACACAATATATAAGAAACATTGTAATCACCACAGTTATAATACGAGACGTGCAGGTGTACACAGCATGCCCAAGGCGAGTCGATGCATGTGACAGGTTTGGCGCACTGCCACCAAACACAGCTGACTGGGATGTGAGAGCTGTGAAAGACCCATCATGACATATACAGCATGTCCCTATGGAAGTAGAATTACCGTGCAGCAGTGTGCCCACGCCACCACGACAGATATAAAAATAAAAACTCAGCTGTGGAACGGCTCCAGTTGACTGTCACAGTGCTGGGCCAACACCAACCATGCAGCAGCCTGTGTTGTACATCCCATCCTACTGACAGCTCCCACCATCAGCTCATAAAAGCATGGTCCAATATGAATCCTCGTCGGTGATGTGATGTCCGCACTGACATGCGATCACATCCACTGTAGGTTGTCAGGGGACTGTGGTTGACATGTAGTCACATCATGGGTTGGATGCTGTTTGAAATCTAGCAGGGAGGGAGCTGACCACACTGTGCCACGCCCCCATCAACAGCTGATTTCCAGAAAGAGAGATGGGGAGAGAGAGAGAGAGCGAGAGAGAGTATAGTCCACATGACGCAGTGTCCTTTTAAAGTGACCAGAGACAGCTGGACCCGCAGACCCTCTGTGTGGCCAGCTGCTTTCACCTCCGTGTGGCTGGCTGATGTGTTCATGTTGTAAGCGCACGGATGCCTCACGTCCGTGCGCGTTAGAACTGCTCCAGATAGGTGGCCCACAGCAGCCGTGAAATTCGCTGTCCTGACCTCTGGTCACTACGTGTGCGAAGGAGGGAGGGAGGGATGTTTTTATTTCATCTCATTCATGTCATTTCATTAAATCGTCGTTTACTTCCATGGGCATGCTTCATGAACAAAAGGAACAGAGGGACGATAACTTGTATTCTCTGCTCCTTATAACAGGAATTAAATATTTTAACAGACAAAAGAAATCCATTTGTTTCCTCAATTTCAACACAGATGCTGTCCCAGCATCAACAATATGATAGGCTTATATTTCAACAGTACATTTATTGTTCTTATAATAATTCTTCTTAAATAGTTCTTAATAGTTCTTAAAAATTACTGAAGATACCCTGTCACTCATACATATAAACATCCAAAGCTTGTACTGTAAAATGTAAAAAATAAAAGATTATTTAAACCAGTTTAAAAATAGATTCAGCATTGTTGCAATCAATCAATCAATCAATTTTATTTATATAGCGCCAAATCACAACAAACAGTTGCCCCAAGGCGCTTTATATTGTAAGGCAAGGCCATACAATAATTACGCAAAAACCCCAACGGTCAAAACGAACCCCTGTGAGCAAGCACTTGGTGACAGTGGGAAGGAAAAACTCCCTTTTAACAGGAAGAAACCTCCAGCAGAACCAGGCTCAGGGAGGGGCAGTCTTCTGCTGGGACTCGTTGGGGCTGAGGGAGAGAACCAGGAAAAAGACATGCTGTGGAGGGGAGCAGAGATCAATCAATAATGATTAAATGCAGAGTGGTGCATACAGAGCAAAAAGAGAAAGAAACACTTAGTGCATCATGGGAACCCCCCAGCAGTCTAAGTCTATAGCAGCATAACTAAGGGAAGGTTCAGGGTCACCTGATCCAGCCCTAACTATAAGCTTTAGCAAAAAGGAAAGTTTTAAGCCTAATCTTAAAAGTAGAGAGGGTGTCTGTCTCCCTGATCTGATTGGGAGCTGGTTCCACAGGAGAGAAGCCTGAAAGCTGAAGGCTCTGCCTCCCATTCTACTCTTACAAACCCTAGGAACTACAAGTAAGCCTGCAGTCTGAGAGCGAAGCGCTCTATTGGGGTGATATGGTGCTATGAGGTCCCTAAGATAAGATGGGACCTGATTATTCAAAACCTTATAAGTAAGAAGAAGAATTTTAAATTCTATTCTAGAATTAACAGGAAGCCAATGAAGAGAGGCCAATATGGGTGAGATATGCTCTCTCCTTCTAGTCCCCGTTAGTACTCTAGCTGCAGCATTTTGAATTAACTGAAGGCTTTTCAGGGAACTTTTAGGACAACCTGATAATAATGAATTACAATAGTCCAGCCTAGAGGAAATAAATGCATGAATTAGTTTTTCAGCATCACTCTGAGACAAGACCTTTCTAATTTTAGAGATTATTGCGTAATGCAAAAAAGCAGTCCTACATATTTGTTTAATATGCGCATTGAATGACATATCCTGATCAAAAATGACTCCAAGATTTCTCACAGTATTACTAGAGGTCAGGGTAATGCCATCCAGAGTAAGGATCTGGTTAGACACCATGTTTCTAAGATTTGTGGGGCCAAGTACAATAACTTCAGTTTTATCTGAGTTTAAAGCAGGAAATTAGAGGTCATCCATGTCCTTTGTGTCTGTAAGACAATCCTGCAGTTTAGCTAATTGGTGTGTGTCCTCTGGCTTCATGGATAGATAAAGCTGGGTATCATCTGCGTAACAATGAAAATTTAAGCAATGCCGTCTATTAATACTGCCTAAGGGAAGCATGTATAAAGTGAATAAAATTGGTCCTAGCACAGAACCTTGTGGAACTCCATAATTAAACCTTAGTCTGTGAAGAAGATTCCCCATTTACATGAACAATTGTAATCTATTAGATAAATATGATTCAAACCACCGCAGCGCAGTGCCTTTAATACCTATGGCATGCTCTAATCTCTGTAATAAAATTTTATGGTCAACAGTATCAAAAGCAGCACTGAGGTCTAACAGAACAAGCACAGAGATGAGTCCACAAGAAGATCATTTGTAACCTTCACTAATGCTGTTTCTGTACTATGATGAATTCTAAAACCTGACTGAAACTCTTCAAATAGACCATTCCTCTGCAGATCAGTTAGCTGTTTTACAACTACCCTTTCAAGAATCACAGAATCTTGGCTTAAAGATGACCTCATGGCTGATGTTCAAATGGAGGGATATGAGTTATATTTTGTAAATAGAAGAGATAAAAAGGCGGAGGTATTGCTTTGTACATAAAAACAGATCTGACATGTAAAATTGTAGAAGAAATGACAATTATAGATGATGTCATATAAATTGTAACAGTGGAAATTGTACATGAAACATCTAAAAATATTCTAATCAGTTGTGTATACAGCACCAGACTCTTGTGTTGTGAAATTTACAGATAAAATAATAGAATTATTCCATCAAATCAAAAACAAAACGCTCTTCATGTGTGGAGACTTTAATGTTAATGTGGAAAGGTCCAGTTGCCAAAGACTAAGTGATTTTGTGAATTCAATGAATAGCTTGGGCTTATTCCCTTTGATAACAAAACCAACCAGAATTACATCGTAAAGTGCAACTGTAATTGACAATATATTCACAAATAGAACAGATGAAATTATTAAGAATGGGATATTGATGACAGATCTTAGTGATCATTTACCAGTGTTTTCAATATTTAAATATAAAAATAGGTACAAAAAAAAACTGTTATAAACTCTACAAGAGATAAGTCATTAAACGCCTTAGAGGCATTAAATTATGACCTTAAAAATCAAAACTGGGAAGAAGTTTATGTCGGTGACGTAAATGTAGCATATAATTCATTTATGAAAATACAGATGAAATCATATAATAAAAATTGTAAATTAATAAAAACTAGTAAGAAAAGAGTAAATAAACCATGGCTGAGTAAGGGAATAAAAAACGCTTGTGTAAAGAAAAAACTATTTATATAGGTGCTTTTTAAAAATGCAAACAAAGGAAACAGACACAGATACACAAAAATATAAAAATAAACTATTGACAATATTAAGAAACAAAAAAAAGATTATTATAGTGAACATTGAATAAGAGTAAAGATAATATGAGGCAACATGGGGAATTATAAAAAGTGTGATGGAAAGTGATGGAGTGAAATCAACTTTTCCGAATTACCTTGTCAAGGAAAATAAAGAGATATATGACATAAAAGAAGTTGTAAATGAGTTTAATTGATTATTTTTCAAAGGTGGGATTAAGTCTGGTGGGAAATAAACCAATAGTAGAAGATAAATTAAATACAATTGTAAATACGGTCAATAGTATTTTCCTTGACAATGTGGAAAAAGATGAAATAAGGAATATTGTAAAAAACTGTGTAAGCAAAAGATCAACTGACTATGAAGATTTAGACATGATGACTGTAAAAAGTACAATAGAAACTATTATTGAGCCATTCACTTACATTTGTAATCTGTCTCTGTCAATTTTCCCAGACGAAATTAAAATTTCCAAGGTAGTCCCATTATATAAAAATGGAGACAGACATAACGTTTCAAATTACAGGCCAGTGTCATTGCTTCCACAGTTTTCTAAAATTATGGAAAACGTTTTTGTGACAAGGTTGGATAAATTCATTGAGAAACATCATATTTTAAATAATGCTCAGTATGGATTCAGAACAAAACATTCGACAGCTATGGCAATTATGGAATTAACAGAGAAAATATC
This sequence comes from Thalassophryne amazonica, assembly GCF_902500255.1. Classification (NCBI taxonomy): domain Eukaryota; kingdom Metazoa; phylum Chordata; class Actinopteri; order Batrachoidiformes; family Batrachoididae; genus Thalassophryne; species Thalassophryne amazonica. The sequence continues at coordinate 38,451,723 of NC_047119.1, read as the reverse complement.
AACAGCAATAGATAATAAGGATTATTTTGTAAGTGTTTTTATTGACCTGAAAAAAGCTTTTGATGTTATCGATCATTCAAGATTGCTTCACAAGTTACAACAATATGGAATAAGAGGGATTGTACATCAGTGGGTAAAAATCTACTTAGAAAATAGAAAACAGTTTGTTCAGATAAATAATACTAAATCAGAATTGTGTAATATTATTTGTGGAGTACCCACAGGGTCGGTACTTGGACCCAAACTGTTTTATTTGTATATCAATGATTTTGTGAATGTATCTAATGTACTTGGTAGCATTTTATTTGCTGACGATACATTATTTTACTCTGGATCAGATATACAGGAAGTAGCACAAGTGATAAATACAGAGTTGGAAAAAGTTAAATACTGGTTTGATATAAACAGATTGTCACTTAATCTTAATAAAACAAATTTCATATTGTTTAATGACAGAGTAAAAAAAAATGATGTATCATTAAAAATAGATGGAAAGGACATTCAAAGGGTAAAAGAAACAAAATTTTTAGGAGTTATGATTGATGAAGATTTTACATGGAAGTCACACATAAATTACATAAAAGGAAAGATAGCGAAAGCCATTGCTGTTTTGCATAAAGTTAAATATTCATTAAATAGTTATGGATTATTAACATTGTACAATTCATTGATTGTTCCATATTTGACTTATTGTGTAGAAATCTGGGGATCAACATGTACAACTTATACACAACCTTTATTTATTTTGCAGAAAAGAGCTTTAAAAGTGATTAGCAACAGTCGTTTTAGAGATCCATCTAGTCCATTGTTCATTAAGTATAGGGTACTTAAATTTCATGATTTAGTTGATTTGAAATTATTACAAACAATGTACCAAGCGAATAACAATACCTTACCAATAAACATTCAAAATATGTTTGAAAAAAGAGTAAGTAGTTATAATTTGAAGGGCATAGAAAGAAGTCTTTAAAAAACCAAGATTCAGAACCAAGATAAAGGAATGGAGTATTGCAGTGAATGGTGTAAAATTATGGAACAACTTCAACAAAGAAATCAAAGAATCAAGGACGCTTAAATTATTTTAAAAATGTATTAAACTTGTATTTCATAAGTATGAAACTATGAAATAAGTCAGTGGGCTGTGACAAAGCCAAAAAGTAATTCTGTTAATAATGTTTAGAATGTTTGAAGTTTAAAATGTAATCTGTTAGGGATGTAATCTTTTAATATAATGGTTAAATTATGAAATAAGTTGGTGGCACTGTGACAAAGTCATAGAAATGTAATCTGTTAAATTATGTTGATTAATGATGCTTGATACTGCAAGACTGTATTGTAAAAAAAGGGCAGAATATATGACTTGTTCTTCCAATCTGCTCCTTTTCATTCAATGGTTTGTAATTTCTGCTTTTCTGTTTTTTTCTCTTAAATGAATGAAATAAATATTAAATAAAAAAAAATAATGTTCTATAGTCTCTGATTATTTTGTCCTTATATATTTTGATTTATGTACATTTGTACATTTAATTGCTGCCACTATCACACCTGTCACCGTGGTTGCACTCTGTTCGTGCATGTGCACACGATTGTGCACAAAACCATTGCTGGTGGATCCGCCTACATTCTCGGTGGTCGTACGGCATTTGTACACAGCTGTCTGACCATCTGTCCCTCCTGACTGTGACTGGAATTTTTCAGCTTTCGCCCATTCGGCCTGTTTCGTTCACATTCATGTTGTCTGTGAAGGGGCCTTAAACTCTTCCCAGTTGTCTCTCATCTCAAAGGCCAAGGCCCTAAAAACATGAATGTCACTGCTGAGGTAAGTAAATGGCTCATCAAGTTTGTCATTTTCACCACATAAAGATGGACTTCTGATGACTGGTCAGGAAGCCATTGAAAGCCTGACTCTTACCCTTGATCCATCAATCGGGGTATCCTTTTTTCCCCACAAATCAATGGAATGTTTCACTGATATACAGCCAGTAAAAAAATAAAGTTATATTTTTATATTTTTTCTTTTTTTTTTAATCTTTCTAGGCACATTGGACCTGCAAAGGGTTGATGGGTGAAATTTGTTATGACTGAGCATTGTCATTATCTTTGTCATCATTGTGGGAAATAGCAGAAGTCAGTAAATGATGCAGAAGCAGAAAGGTAACGTTGCTGAAAAAACAGACATTTATTGTATAATGTTACTGCAGAAAGAAAAAGCCAAACCTATTGTACATTTATCTGCCAGGTATCAGTCATGGGGACAGATGTCTACTTCACAAATTATGCACCCATTCATTTCTGTTTTACAAATACTATTCAAGCATGGCTGAACTTGTCTCCAGTGGTGTCCTGCTGCTTCACCAGGGACTCATCATCAGAGATGGATCAAAATTGCTTCCCCGCTGCCTGACTGCTCCTGGGTGTACCAGTCTGTGAAATCACTGCTAAGCACTACTGAGCCTGCCAGCAAGCATGCATTATTGATTTACATCGAACCTGTTAACAAGATAAATGTGGTCCTGTACTGCTTCACCGGTAGATCATGGTATCAAAGCTGACAGATTTCAGAGCTGAAGTCCTCTGGGGACACAACCAGGTTTGGGAGGAAAAAAAGCCTTATCCCACTTTCATATTACTTGTCAGCAGCTGAAAACTTAGAAGCTTGGCAGCTGAATTTAAGTGGGGTAGAGAGAGTTGAAGATGATCCAAGATTTGGCAATCTGTAATTACCATTGCTGAGGACAATACTGATCACACTGAATACCAGGTGGTCAACAATAAGTGATCAATTAACAATCACACACACAAGCTGTTGGAATTTATTGTGCAAGAGTAAAGAACTTTCTGAAAATAGAACTTGAAATATGAAGCGTCTTGGATCTTCTGACCCCTGATCAAACCTGCACCATTAACATTGACATTAAGGGAGAACTTGGAGTATTAATCTAATCTTATTGAGCATTTCCTTAGCCAGTCTACTGGCTCATCATCTTGAGACAAAGATGAATCGTGCAGTTGAAACACTCCTCACTCTCTCTAAAGTTTCCCATACAAAAACAGTGATGCCTCAGTTTTCTGGAATGCAAGTGCATTGTGATCTTGGACTACCTAGTAAAGCTCTAACCTACAAATGTAGTGTAGAGTACAGCAGCAGGAGGATATCAAGACCAAATGCCCAGGAAAACCTTCTTCATCAGGACAATGACCTATCTTACAAGTTAATGTTAATATTTTCCATGAATGCAACTTCCAACTGGTCGATCACCAAGAACACTGATCTGACTTACATCAGTTTCCAAACATGAAAGACTTTTTTTTAATGGGAAGACATATCAGCACAATGGTTGTTGCCTTTGAGGGTTTTTCTGATCATCACGATGAAAGCTGCTATACTATGAGGATCAAGCACAGCAGCACAGTTGGAGGAAGTGTAGAAACCTCAAAGAGGTATGATGACATAAAAGACACCCAATGTTGTTCCACTGGGTCATCGCTAGGAGCTCACGAACATTTCAGTTGAACCTAACCTCAAGACTATCTTAAATGAACTTTGATTACATTAAACAGTGAGGCTTGATCAGTCAATATCATTTAAACTCACACATATGAAGGATTCAGATTATCATCATTATTATCCTCATGCAAGAAATCAATATAAACCAAAGTAATAAGCTGCTAATTTTAGTTTTACTCCTCTTGCTATTACTTGCTTTAGTTACTCAGTCCATTCTCATGGTTTGTGTGGGCAAAAGACAACCACATTGCCTCCTGGGCTAATTCAGAATGATATTTGCAGAGCTCGTCTCTGTAAAAAGTTGTGATCGATTTCATTGTTACAGGGACACACTACAACATCTTCTATACCAAAAAGGCATACTGTCACAGGTGTAGAGTCTGGACAAGAATGTTGCAGTCATGAACCGCAGGTACATCCGTTTTTGTTTTGGTGATGTTTTAGAGAACGTTAATTAGTAATTTGTAGATCACTGATGCATGGAAGGGGAATTATGAAAAACCATTAGAATTACCCATGTGAAGATTTTTCAATCCTTGAAGACCTGTTATAAGTTTTCTACCTATTTTCTTGTAGAGTCAAAAATTATGTAGCCTATAATGTGCTCTTCAGTTTCACTATCATTTTGTATAAATCACTATATTATCCTCAAACAAAATGATAATCTCCTTTGGTGAAATGCAGACAGAGTGAAAATTATTTCTCCATTTTCTCCAGGGCATGCTGCATTTGCCAAGTAAATTTGTCATTACATGTTCATTTCTCAGAATATTTGACAATTATTCACCGAACTGTACTAAAAACCTATTTCAGGTTTGCATTTTAATGGACAAAACCACTTTCCAACTTCTTGTAATAATGTTGTAGCCCCACCTAGTGGTAGGAACATGAGTACACAAGGAATATGTTTAAAAAGGCAAAAAGGGTTGTCACGGCCAAGACAATCAAACAAATTCGACACTAAACCTTCAGATATACGTATATACGTATCTGATGCCTGAGACCAGGAAGCAAGAGGAACCCTGGATTCTCTTGATGTCGGACAATCACAAATCCGAACTTGCACAGCTCCAATCTGCAATCAGGGCATCCTTCGATTCTACAAGTCCTCTGCAAAATCAGAATCCACATCTCTGAACATCAGAATTCATTTAGAAGAAGTCTCTGCGACTGTACGCATAACTTGCACAGGACTAAGTGCTTATTAGGGGTCTCATGAATTCTCAGGATGCCCTTCACAGTGGTCCAATCAACCAAACTAAATGCTTTGGGAGAATCAAATTAATTAATTTAATTAGCTTATAATGCGCCAAATCACAGCAAAAGCCATCTCAAGGCACCTTACATAAAACAATTCAACATAAAATTTAATAAATAATTAAAAATTAATAAAAAAAATTCAAATACATAAATTAAAAACAGAAGTAAAAGAATAAAACAGATAAAAAATAAAAATTATTCATAAGAAAGAATAAAAATAGGTTTTCAGTCTTGACTTAAAAATGTCCACGGACTCCGACTGCCTCACAGTTGCAGGAAGACTGTTCCACAGGGTGGGTGCACGATATGAAAAGGCTCTTTGACCTGCTGACTTCTTCTTCACCCTGGGAACACAGAGAAATCCCACATCCTGCGACTGCAAAACCTGGGCTGGCACGTAGAGTTCCACCAGATCAGCCAGATAAGATGGTGCCAGTCGAACAACAAGCCCTCTCTATGGTCATGCTTGAAACCATGCAGCAGTCACAAACAAATAATGCATATATCCTAAATCACTGCCATTACAAAAAAAATATAATAATAATAACCAAGAGAAAAACTAGCCAGTCAAGTTTACTCTTACAAATCAACCGAGAGAAAATTCCATCAACAAAAAACATTCAGAATTCAACACGCTTGTCAGCCAGATGCGTCATTCACACTACGAGAGTATATATCGGGCAGTTGATAATATCGACCGATATAAGCCTTAGACAAACATATCGGTATCAGTGTTATTTTTGACGATATGAAAAATTTTACTTTACCAAATAAACAATGCAGAATAAAAACAAACACTCTGGCTGTTGGAAATGGTGTCATTGTGTAGTCTGTCCAGCAGAGCACTCTGATGATACTGTCAGTAATGGCTGGGAGGCCCAACATCCCAATATACGAGGTCTGTCAATAAAGTAAGGGTCCTTTTTATTTTTTTCAAAAACTATATGGATTTCATTCATATGTTTTTACGTCAGACATGCTTGAACCCTCTTGCGCATGCGTGAGTTTTTCCACGCCTGTCGGTGACGTCATTCGCCTGTGAGCACTCCTTGTGGGAGGAGTCGTCCAGCCACTCGTCGGAATTCCTTTGTCTGAGAAGTTGCTGAGAGACTGGTGCGTTGTTTGATCAAAATTTTTTCTAAACCTGTGAGACACATCGAAGTGGACACGGTTCGAAAAATTAAGCTGGTTTTCAGTGAAAATTTTAACGGCTGATGAGAGATTTTGAGGTGATTCTGTCGCTTTAAGGACTTTTCACGGTGCGAGACGTCGCTCAGCGCTCTCAGCCGCCGTCGTCAGCCTGTTCAAGCTGAAAACCTCCACATTTCAGGCTCTATTGAACCAGGACGTCGTGAGAGAACAGAGATGTTTCAGAAGAAGTCGGTTTCAGCATTTTATCCGGATATTCCACTGTTAAAGGAGATTTTTTTAATGAATGACATGCGGACGGGTCCGCGCGTCGGCTCGCAGCCGCCGTGATGCTCCGCCACAGGAAAAACACCTCCATTGGAAGCCTTAAGGACAAGTTGGAACATGTCCTGCTGTTAAACAATTTCTCATATACTCACTCCACTGAAAGCCATCAAAAGCCACCTGGATTTTACAAATGGTTATCAACACGGAGGTGTTTTTCCTGTGCCGCCGCACCGCGTCGGCTGCATCCCGACGCGCGGACCCGTCCGCACGTCTTTCATTAAAAAAATCTCCTTTAACAGTGGAATATCCGGATAAAATGCTGAAACCGACTTCTTCTGAAACTTCTCTGTTCTCTCACGACATCCTGGATCAATAGAGCCTGAAATGTGGAGGTTTTCAGCTTGAACAGGCTGACGACGGCGGCTGAGAGTGCTGCGCGACGTCTCGCACCGTGGGAAGTCCTTAAAGCGACAGTATCACCTCAAAATCTCTCATCAGCCGTTAAAATTTTCACCGAAAACCAGCTTAATTTTTCGAACCGTGTCTACTTCGATGTGTCTCACAGGTTTAGAAAAAATTTTGATCAAACAACGCGCCAGTCTCTCAGCAACTTCTCAGACAAAGGAATTCCGACGAGGGGCTGGACGACTCCTCCCACAAGGAGAAGCTCACAGGCGAATGACGTCACCGACAGGCGTAGAAAAACTCACGCATGCGCACGAGGGTTCAAGCATGTCGGACGTAAAAACATATGAATGAAATCCATATAGTTTTTGAAAAAAATAAAAAGGCCCGTTACTTTATTGACAGCCCTCGTATATCAGACAAAGTGACAGCCTGCCCCAGCATTAATTTTCAATTAGAGTGGATGTTTTACAGTGAGAAAAGTGGTCCCTATGTTGCCAGTTAGATGGGGCAAAAATAGACTGTCAATTTTTTTTTCCAGTTTTTTTTTTTTTTTTTGGCAAATATATCGTATTGTAATTTTTTTTACTCTGTCAGTATCAGTGCGAGTGTGAGCCCCCTAATTCATACCACACCACCATACCAAGTACTGATACATAATAATCATTTAAACTTACCAAAGCTGAGCATCAGTTGACAAAGTCCCTTTTCCTTTATTTTATTTTATAGTTACATAACGAGGCCGTAGTTTTCCAGTAAATCTCTCTTCTCCTCCTTCAGCGTTTTTTTTTAAACAGTTAAGTAAAATTTCAAACACACACTAAAAAACAAAACAAACAAACAAAAAACCCACTACACCTAAAGGCAAATAAAGAATTTAAGAAAAGTATGAGTTAGCCTAGTTTCTGATAGCAAGCGGTCTCTTTGATGTCTCCGCAGTTGTGAAGAAGATGCCAACTTCTCAGTAAGAAAAGTAGCTATTGGCTGTCCTAAAAGTCTGTAGAACTCGTTAAATGACGTCATCGTCTAATTTGCATATCATTTGCATAAAATGATGTAACATGCTGTAGAAAAAAAGAATAATGTTGTTGGAGAGAATAATGTGAATACTATTGTGGCCTTGTGTTTATTTACTGCTTGTTATTGTTTTGTTGAAATAAAGTTTTGAAAAAAAACAGCAACAATTTAAAAGGGATTTGTTTTTTTAGTAAGAGAATCTCACAGTTATATAAATAAAATACAACATAAAAAAATAAAGTGGGAGTTACAAGAACGTGAGTAAAAACACCTTGATAATATTTAGAACTAAAAATAAACATGATTCCTGGTTCGTTTATTTATTTTGCCATTAAAATTGTCCATCACTTCTCAATATAAAATAACTTCTCAAGGCCAGGACTTCCCAAAGTATTCTCAATGTGAGTAGCACACTCTTATGGTGACTATATGTAATAGCAACAAGAAGCAAGCCCGCGTGCCATGAAGGTGCGTCAGTGAACACGCCCAACACAGCAAATTCAAAATCTGATTGTTTAAAAAAATATGGCAATCCGCAAAATAGTGCTCATTTGGGATTCAAACGAAAGTAGTGAATATGTTGTTATTAATATTATTATAGAGAATAGACAGGTGCATAAAACAAGTGTTTGGAAATATGAGTACAACCTTTATTTAGGTTAATTTACATTTACTGATTCAGAATGTATGAATAAAAATGGCATTAAATAAATTAATATACTGCTTTGTTTGAATAATGGCACTTTAACAGCACCGAGTAGAGGATCACATGTAGTATAAGAAACACTTTGTGAAAGAATCACCAGATCGCGCTGCACATTAAAATCAGTTACTGTAGAACACATTCTCAGAAAACGTCGCTATACAAACACATGATGTGAAACAACAAAATATTTTTCTTAGAGTAAAAGGAGATTTTAACCTTCTCAGAGATCCAGCCACTGAGAAATAAAAAAAGCAACTGAAATTTAAAAAGGCACAAACATTTTTTTTGTTGAGATCATTGGTGTTAAATTAGCAGCAAAGTCAGCAGACGCACGAGGAGCTTTGTAGTGTTTCTTCACTAAAACACAGATTTTTAAACACGCATTCACAATTGTCACCAAAATACAACACAAATAACTGATATGGCTCATTTTGTTTGAACCAAAACTAAAGAAAAGAAGAAAAAAAAAGGGCATGGAGTAATAACACAATGGAAAATGCGACAATTGTAAGTGGTAATGTTTCAATGTTGTAGAAGCAACAGGTCAAAGGTCATTCGCCTGCAGAGATGGGGCCAACTGGAGAGGCAGCGTCACTGTTTGGTCTTCACTAGAAAACAAAAAGATTTTTACTGAATTGGGAAAATACATTAATGCACAGTAATATACTCAGCAACAACATTTTACACTTTGTTGGACTTTAATGTCTGCAGCAGCATTCTGTTTTTTTTTTTTTTTCTTCTTCTTTTTCTTTGTAATGTCTGATTAACATCATTATGCCTCATAAGCACTTTCAGAGGTTTTTTTTTTTTTTTTTTGTAAAACACATGCATACACCCAAAGATAGTTACACACAGAGCAATGCCATCACAAGCATGTCCACCAGGGATATTCTATTAAAATACAAAGACGTCCAGTACTAGAAGAGTTCCTTAACTAAAGATCTGCAACATCACAATGTCAAACATGCATCATAATTCAGTGCCATAAATTTTGAAGTAGCTTAGAAGTTGTATCAATGTGAGTTTGAAGTCAATAACTGTCAATTAAAATAAAGAAAGTACAATTCAACAATATGTTTCTCCAGGTTGCACTGGAGTTGCGTCAGGAAGCGCATCCGGCGTAAAACTTGTGCCAAATACCAATGCAGATCTGGCTGTATCCACTGTGGTGACCCCGAACAAAAAAAGGGGAGTAGCTGAATGGGAAACAACAACAATTCAACAGTATGTCAACAATATTTATTGTTAATTTTTACACCATTTACAAAATAAATGTTCTTTTTTCATTTTAAGTAAAATAAAGTTTGCATTTAAATTTTGAAAAAGGCTATTTCCAATATAATGCTTAATTTGAGAAAAAAATAAAAAGTGCAGTTTGAGTTTCTTCAAATAAATGGACTACATTTATATGGCGCTTTTCTATCTGCATCAGACGTTCAAAGCGCCTTACAATAATAGAATAGAATAGAATGCTTTTATTGTCATTATACACAAGGTACAACGAAATTAAAAGACAACTCCCGTAGTGCAAAGGTGTAAAAAAGTAATATAAAGAGACAAATAAGAATATATACATGTATTTACAAAGGAGCCAGTAGGTGTATATAAATAGAAGTCTGCACTATTCATTGCATTTATTTTTTATAAAGGTGAATGCAATGAATAGTGCAGACTGTAGGCTAATGTGCATTCAATACCCATATTGCACTTGGGTAGAACATGTTGGTGAGTCTGGATGTGCGGGCCTTGATGGACCGGTACATCTTTCCTGAGGGCAGCAGTGAGAACAGGCTGTGCCCGGGGTGTGAGCCATCGAAGCTGATGCTTCTGGCCCTGCGCAGACATCTGGTGTTATAGATGTCTGACAGAGAGGACAGCTGCGCTCCTATGATGTTCTGTGCTGACTTCCTGACTCTCTCCAGAGCCTTCTTGTCAGCCTGAGAGCAGCTCCTGTACCACACCAAGATGTTGTTGGTGAGGACGCTCACATGCCTCACATTCACCCCGATGTCAGGATGCTGCCACACAGGGCGCTTACTACACACCAGGAGCAACTATGGGACCAAGGACCTTGCCGAAGGGCCCCTAGTGATTTTCCGGTCAGACTGGGACCCAAAGCAAGGATCCTCTGGTCTCAAGCCCAACAGCTCAAACATGAGACATCACCTGTTCCAGTTTCTTGGGAAGTGACTGATTGTCAGACGTATGGATCACGTTTGGCTCTTAGATCATGCATTTTCAGATTTCTCAAAAGATTTGTGCTTTGTCTCATGGTGCCGCTTCACAGTGCCACTTTTAATTATAGCCACCGTGTCAGAAGCTGCACAATAAATGATTGACTGGTTGAGTAGCGTCATGCGGGATGACTTACAATGGATGCGATTGGTTTGTGCATTTCCTGTGCACACAACTATGGTAAAGAGAAAGGCAAATGATGTGCAGTTAAATAAGACTGCCGTCAACGCAGGAAAGGTTGTGCAGCTTAAGACAGAACTGATCCATCAAAATCTAATAATATGTCTTAGTCCATATCAAATGGCATCTGGGTCCGGACCCGCACCACGGGCCGCCTATTTGTGATGGCAGATGTACACTTTCAGCAGTGGTGTTAATGATACCACTAGTTGAACACTCAGTTCAAAATGTCCTGTAAAAGTCTTTCCTGTGGATTACACGGCCTCATACCAAATAGACGTCCAGTTCAGAGTCTGATTGGCTTCTGCTGAGTGGCGGCAGAATGTCATCCAACGCGATGGTGGAGTTAGAATCTCGTCGATCTTCACTGTAACACAGGACAGACATAAATGACTGTTTATGAGTCCAAGGACAAATTTGCCATTTCTAAGCTTTATTTCTGATTGCAAGTATTAATGAAGTTCTTATGAGGTTTTATTTAAATTTAGACATTATGCATCATCCACTTATTTAAGTAGCCAAGATGTTTAGAGATTAAGGAATCAATAGATCTGAGGTAGTCGGGTGTCATCAGGATACAGTAGCTGATGTACAGTAGAAAAGTGAGTGCCACATTGTGCAATATCACATTAATGTCAAATGATCTGAAAGGACATTTGTCTCTCAATAACCACGACATCCGCTATCATTTCAGAAATGTTTGTGCTGGCTTGGTGGATTGGAAATTGGCCCAAGCACCTCAGAAGAGTAGTGGAACAAAAACTTGCTGTGTGAACGTAGCGTCACCTCATAACTGCCTTTAAGGGGTTTGTTTTAGCAAAGGTCAAGGAGAATGGGGTCACAGGTCAAAATTTTGGTTAATCTGTCAGGTGGATCCCCTACTCTTCTTAAATACTTTCTCCAGTTTCATCAAACTTGATATATCGATGACGGTCAACTCCAGAATTGCCTGTAAAGGACTTGTTTTGGCAAATGTCAAGGTCACTGCAGTCAAAAGGCAAATTTATCTTTTTTTTTTCACTCCGATGTCATACTGTTGACCAAACTTGGCACACATCTGTAGGTGGGTTCTGAAATTTCCCAGGTAAGGTCTAATTTGCCATATGTCAATCACTGGGGTCAAAGGTCAACATTTATCACACCAATTTACCCTTTGGACACACTCTTCTCATTCAAATGAATGGGAAGAGTGTGTCCAAACCTTTGACTGGTAATGTACATCAATCTTGGCATACAAAGTCAAATGTGCCAAAGATCAGTCATTGGGGTCAAGGTCATATTTGCCTGTCTGACTGTTGGCTTTCTCCTTCCAGGTCCTTTTGCTGATTTTTATCCATTGTGGCATGTCAACCAAGGCTGACATGAAAACTGGTGTTAAAAAATTAATTTTGGCAACAGTCAAGGTCAAAGAATTTCAATTTCAACCTGATTCAAACCAAATCTGGCACACACTTTGATGGATTCCAGAATTTTCCTGGCAAAGTCAGCCAAGATGTCAATGATTTGGGTGAAGGTCAAAGTCACTGGGGTGAAATTTTAGGTTACCATAACCTTACAGTCTTCATGCCCACAGGTACTACTACCTAGTTTCTCTCTAAATTGACAAGTGTGTGTCCTATTAGGAACAGTTAAAAAGAAACGCATCAATCAGTACTAAACAGAAACAGTTTGGTACTGCATAATACTTTTGCTTCAAGCAGGTTTACTTCAAAAACAGTCTGACAGTAAACAAAGCAAACTAATGAGGGAAGCTTCAAAGACACCAACGACAACTCTGAAGGAGTTACAAGTTTCTATGGATCCAATTGGAGAAACTGGGCACAGAACCTTTGAATAGAAACTCAAAGTTTTGAGTAAATAAAAAAATAAAAAATATTTAGAAAAAAAATTATCAGTTATTTTTCTGAAACTGTTAAGGTCCCGTTTCTGGACATGAGTAATCAAACTCTCTTAACTCTGTGTGAAAATGTAACAATTGGAACAGAAATCCATTTGGACCCTTGCACACTACCTATTAGCAGCGTCCTCTTCATCACCCATTTTTGACTCGAAAGACGCACCAGGTTTTGGAACCAGGTCAGGCTGCTTGCCAGAAGTGAAAACTACTGCAAAAGCACATTTAGCAAAATCAGTTTAGACAAGAAAGTGGGTGCAACACGTGCACTTGACATGTTTGATTCAGAGTTGTACAAATTCATTCTACGTGATTCAGTCTTACTATAAAACTGTGTGTGGGTCTGCGCAGCCTGGACAACTCAGCACGTCTATCCAAACTAATGACTGTGTCCTTGATGGACACACAACCCTTCTATCAAGTTTAATCCATAGTGGCTCAAAAACTGTAGGCGTTAAACAATTATGACCTTGTGTTTAACCTTTCAAGGTCAAAAAGGACATGTGACCAACAGAGTTGTGATACAAGTGTTCATATTATAATTTTATAGTAACCATTGGTGTATCTTTAAGCAAATCATCAGAATAGTCATTTGCATTAGAACAAAATTTTGACCTTGGCATGCGAGTTTGGCTTTTAACCGATTTTGCTCAAAAACCAAACCACTTCGGCCTCAAATGGCCCTCATTCATTCCAACAAGTTTGGTCCACATGGGATCAAATATTTTTGTTATTTTGTTTACTACAAGTGTAGCAATGCCTGATAAAGTAATCACATGCCTGCTTACCATTGCTATCCAAGTTGTCCATGCTTTGAGCCTTCTTCTCCTCCGCCTCCTCTTTCAATGGGGAGAGGAACTCCTGTGAGGCGGATCTCAGCGCGTGTACAGAATTCCTCTTCCTCTTCGATGACGCTCCTCTCAGAGCTGAGACACACAAAAAGAAGCTGACTGGTCAGAGTTCTTCAGGAGCTCATGATCACTATGATGTAATGTTGCTCGACTTACGGTGGATCTTCTTGAATACAGCTGAACTCATAAATTTCAGAAATCTGTCTGCGTAAAAACTGGGCCTGTGAACTGACACAGTGTCCTGAAAGGCAAAGAAACAAACGTGTGGCCAAAAACAGACAAATAAACAAAAAACATGGAGGAGGAGAAACAGTTACATACCCCATCATGTACAAGAGCTTTCCAGGAGTGTTCCACCTTCTTAATGAACCTAATAACAATAAATGTGATTATCATTAATACATGTTTTTAACAAGAGCAAACAGATTTCTGACGTCCCCCAATCCAGATCACCTCCAAAATTCAGTGGAGTCTTCCATTTCCATGTCATCTGTGGTGCATATTTGGTGAAATTCTGTGAAGTAGTTTTGATGTAATCCTTCAAATCTATATAAAGGGAAATCTTGATCCAGAATCCGGATCACCTCCAGAATGGATTTAATGGATTCCTCCATGCCCTAATATCTATCTGTGGTGCAAATTTGGTGAGAAGCCATGAAGTAGTTTTGACGTAATCCTGCAAAGCTTATGAAATGAAATCCTGAGCCAGAATCTGGATCTGGATCCGGATCACCTCCAAAATTCAGTGGAGTCTTCCATGTCCATGCCATCTGTGGTGCATATTTGGTGAAATTCTGTGAAGTGGTTTTGATGTAATCCTTCAAAGCCTATATAAAGGGAAATCTTGATCCAGATCACCTCCGGAATGGATTTAATGGATTCTTCCATGCCCTAATATCTATCTGTGGTGAAACCCTCATCAAAATCCATGTAGTAGTTTTGACGTAATCCTGCTAAAAGACAGACAAATAAATAAATAAATGCAGATAATTTTATTATGTCCAAGGCAAATGCAATTAATCATCCGTGAATAATATTTCTCTAATCCACCTCAGTGAAGGTTTTCTGTAAAGTCTAGAACACTTAAAAACCATTCGCCTCACGTACACAGCCCTAAATGATCACACCCTCTTTAACTAGACTAAAATTAAAAGCAGATTCTGATGTTAGGAACTGCACATTTCTGTGTCCTCCACCTGTGGAAAGTGTTATTAATTCATAAAAGTATTAAAGCATATACATATAATTAAAAGGCGCCTCAATTTAGCGCATGTGTACGATTGATGGCAGTGACCGTGAGCTACGTTTAACTTGATCACAAAGGTGATGGAGTGCTCACATGCGAATTCGTCCAAGATTTTATTCTGGAGAGCAGGTGTGTGCAATATGAAAGTGATACCTGCATGCACTGATGAGTTATTGTGGTAGGAAGGCTTTGAATGGGACCTACTATGAAATGGGTCACAAAGGTCAGAGAGCATTCACATGCAAATTAGTCCAAGATTTTGTTACAGACAGCACATGTATCCGATGGGAGAGCGATATCTGTACGCATTGATGAATTATTGCATCAACAAGCATCTGACTAGGATCTATTGTTAAATAAGTCACTGAGGTCGTAAAGGTCACAGAGCACGTGCGTGTCAGCTCCTCCAGAGAGCATGTGTATCCAACATAAAACTGACACCTCGAAGCCTTTAGTTATTTTGGCGGCAAGGTTTTGACCGTGACCCACTTTTAAGTAGGTCAAAGTGTCACAAGAGCATTTGTGTTTAAACTCTTTAGATGATTATAGACTGTAACTTACCTTTTTTTAAAGATTTTTTTGACAAAAAAAAAAAAAAAAATAGTATAGTATATCATCTGATAATCCAGATAATTCCAGTTGGGAGGCACTTGGGGTTTATAATTCCACAGAATTGCAAACTAAAGTATTAAATGACCCCCGACTCACCCCACGCTTTTTTTTTCTTGTAATTATAATCGAAAAAATTTGAGCTTTAGCTAATGCCTGAATTATATTGCATAAATAAAAATTCCAAATCATATCAAATTATTCCAAAATAATGAGCCTTTAAGGGTGCTAATAAATTCCTGTTTCCATCCCAGAAGCTCACCTGTACGACTGAAGGATGTCAATGATTCCCAAAAAGATGAGGAGATTTTCATCCTTATGTTTAGCCGGGATTCCTCCCAAACTGGGAAACAGAAACAAATAATAAGAAAATTAAAATATAAAATAAAAAAGACAGTCACAAACATCAATGAGCCAAGAGGTGTTCAGTGTTTCTACAACCACAAGGTGAAGATGAATTTCTTCAAAAATGGAAACATTTAGATGACCATGACAGTAAACATCAGGTGAAAATTCTCCTGGTTGGAATTTGACTGACTGATGTGATTTAAATGAAGAGTGAACTGTTTGATTTCATTAACAGGATGCAGAGTATAAAGTTTATGTTCTGTCGTTTGAAGGCCCAACAACTTATTTGTGTTGATCTTTGTGTTACACAGGTGCGATGAAAGAGGATGAAGGTTTCCTCTGAATTACAAATCTGGGGATGTGGTGTGCACATTTATACGTTATGTCAACATGGCATGCCTGAAAACCTGCGCATCCTATTAAAGAAGATGCTAACCGTGATTAGCATTAACATATGTGGACACGCTAATAGCGGTTAGCACTAACGGCTACTGGTTGACGTCACCTTGCACATAACCAATCACTGACCGCACAGCACCTGAGTTTGAATGTCCTTGAAGGTCACATGTAACAATGTCCTACATCAATAGATAAATAAATACCGCTATCTTCTCTATTGGTAATTCCTAGAACACTTTCAGCTGTGAAGTACAACACAGCAGAAATGTCATGTTTGTGCCATTTGCCACAACTTTTTGTTCATGAAGAAGTTATAGAATGTAATAACCTTCTGAACCCTTTTAGCTTGATAATTCCAACATCCTACAATTTAAACACATGTAGGCATGTTTCCTTGGACTTTTCCCATTGCTTGGGGCTTCAACACTGAGGTGTTGCTGGTTCACACCCAGAGAAATGCATCACATATCCAGAATGTTGCAGCTGACGTTCCCTTAGAATGGAAGTGATACTCCTCAGAGTATCCTTCAGTAACTGTTTGAGACAAAGTCATTCAAGCCATACCCAAGGATGCTCCAAAGAGACCCAGTCCCAAAGACATCTCACCATCACATTAGGTCACAGGTTAATGTCCAATTCTCCACCAAAGAGGAAGCACTAGAAACCTAAAGATTTGGATGTTTTGTTCTCCTGCAAAGACACTGGCATCACCAAAAACCTCTGTCCCAGTGACCTCAAGACTCCATCAGCACACCCCAAAGGGCTATAACTCTCAAAGACTGAGGAACCAGAGACATGACTGAACATCTCTACAAACTTCACCACATACAGATACATTTCTGATGGCCGAGTCCAGGAAGTCATTGAAAGCCTGGATCATAGACTTAATGCAGGAACTCTCGAACCCAGACACTCTGGCTGCTTAAAGGACTGCAGTCAGGAAATTCACTGATTCTGCAAAGATCACAGCATCATTCACGAAGTCAAGGTCAATAGACCTTTCCTCACCAACAAAGGCACCTAAGCTGCTGGACTCTACTTAGTCCATGCAAACAGTGTAGGAGCCAGAACACATCCCTGAGGAATACCAAAATTTAATGGCAAGAAGTGAATTCACACTAAATTATGTCATTAATGTATATTCCAGGGTATTTGTTTTTAACCCTACAAAGTCAGAAAACCAAAACAAACAAATACAAAGCCGGAGAGATAAAGTCCAACAGGTTTGCTCACGTATCATCATCAGTCACGGGTTCGGGATCCTTCACGTTCCCCTGGATGGACTCGCGGGCGGTGGAGTAGAGGACTTTCTGTCCTTTCCTGCTGTCGCAGCGGTTTCCCCTGCAAAGAGGCCTCCGGTCCAGAACATGGATTCCCAGCAGCAGACTGTAGTCCATGATCTTAAAGCTCTCCAGAACCTGATAAGAAACAAAGTAAACCACCAGAATAAGTGCAATTCAAACAAAAGAACAATGAAAAGAATTTCCATAGAATCACAGAGCATGTTCGTAATAACTGCAGGAATAATTTTTGGAATTTGGTTGCAGTGTTTGTACATATGTGGAATAAAGACGGTTATTTTGGCAGAAATGTATAGCTTACATAGTTTTGATTTGATTTAATTTCTAATTTGGTGAAACTGTCTGTCTGCAAAAGCCATTAAACAGCAAAACAGCCAAAGATGTTTTTTTTTTCTTTAGGCTGCTCCCATTTGCTTGGGATCACCTCATCAGACCCCTTATGGATCCACATAAGAGTTCATATATTGATTATGTACAGAATACAGTGCGCTCTATTAACTAGTTTACATTTACACATTGTTTCCAATCTTGCTCTATGTCTGGTTAGACATGGATGTCTTTGCTACTCAGTCTCTTTGGGGAATCCTTGGGATACCTTGGGACTTTGTGCCAACTTACAGAAACTCAGACAAGGGCTATTACTGACAATGCGAGGAAAAAGTGAGGTCCAATATTATGGCCATGTGGTGCACCTCCCTGAGCATAATCCAGTTTGTAGGTGCCTAAGCGTCAAGGAACCCAGCAACTGGAAAAGGCCACCAAGTGTCACCCACATGTCACCTTACTTCACAAAACTCAAGTTTCCTTCTCCTCAAAATTGTTAGCTGTGCACATTTTACGTGGGAGCAATTACTGATTGGTCTTCTTTTTTCTTCAGAGTATGTCCCTTTTTCCCCAAAATATGAACATGATGGTGGTACAACATGGTGACCTCCATGAGGGATCCATTTCCATGTAGATATCAAGTCCCAACCTATAGCCGTCTAAAATTAAGCCTAGCCCAAAAAGTTGCATTTCCTTGAGTGGCTGCCTAAGGATGACTCCAAAAGTGAGCAGGTTCCTATAGAAACCCATATTAAAATGTCCAAAGTTAGAAGAAAAATAAACATAGTTACAGCCTGGTACAAAAAACAGTTTTGGACCCCCCATGACAGCTCTTCAGTTGGTGATATTTTTTCTTATGATTACAACCCATCAGTCCACAAAGTTATGAATAATTAGTGGTGGGGTGGCTTTGAGTGACAGGTAGTGTGTGTGATGCTGAGCCAAGTCCAGAGTTCCACTTGCTGTGGCTGCTAGCTGTTGTAGATGACCATTTCTGACCTTTCTGATAATTTTGCTTGAAATATCTGGAATATATGACTTGTTGTGGGATTAACTGTTCTAACAGATCAAAGAATTCTGTGCTATAGTAATTCAGTGGAGTGAAATTTTCATGTTATTAAATGTGAGGCATCATTGTAAAGCACGATAGAAATGCACTCCTTTCTGCCAACTTAATTTTCAACCCAGTGGCAGTTTGAAGAATGATCCCACTCATTTCCAGGCAGAGAGGTATACAAGTTATAAATTGATTAAAAATAATAAACTAAGTTTAGTTTTCACAATTGGTATTGGATTTTTTTTTTCTTCCCACCCACAGAGTAAATATGTCTTACACAAGCCCCGTGGTGAACTTTGGAGAACATCCAATCAGGTCCCAGTTAACAGCGCTAAACCGGTCCAACGGTACAGGACAATCCTCACAATCCCTCTGACCAAACACTGATGTCAGGAAGTAACTCCTGCAAACAAAGAGGCCTTTATTTACCACTGTGTTACTTAACTGCGGCCAAGTAAGAGCACAGTGCACCAAGACGGCGCAGGTTTGCACCGTAGCTGCTTCGCCTGATAATACGAGTTAGGTACTTTGCTCTGCGCTAGGGTAATCCAGAGTTAAACGGCTGCCATTGTTTCACTTTTAGCAAATACCAGGCAGGCGCTAAAACAGTTTAGAAAGAGATTTAAGGTGTGCGGGGGCTGTTGGAAATGGTTACACAACTTTATCACAGGTCCAGAATTGTGTGGTGAACTTAAAGGGGTCACATAATGCACCTTTTCAGCAAGATAAGGATAATAATTAACTTAAAAACATAATTACCCTGCACGTCAGCAAAGCTAGGGATTGTTTTCACTGGTGTGTGTGTGTGTGTGAGTGAGAGAGAGAGAGAGAGAGAGAGAGAGAGAGAGAGAGAGAGAGAGAGAGATCATTCAAACTTGGTAGGAATGTTACCTGGATAGATATCTAGAGGTGATTAAAACAGAGTAGTCTGAGTAAAGATCTAGCAAAACATGGTCTGAAAAAGACCTTTTTTGGTAAATCTCAACACTCAAGAAGCCTAGATGGATCAAATTTGGTGGGAATATTACTTGGATAGATATCTATAGACGATTAGAACTGGGAGTTGTTTGGTCAAAGGTCTAGGAAAGCATGGTCTGAGAAAAAAAAACCCAAAACTTTTTGTGTTTGTATCTCCACAACCAAGACAACTAAATGGATGATCTAAAGCATATATTGATCAGCAAAACAATTGTGATTGATTGGTATGAAAGACTTCATAATGAAGTCACACAGACGTCACACGCAGTCAAAAACACCCTTATAGACATATGTATATATACGTTCTTGTACATTTATATCATGGTGTATAGAGAGCACATGGTATCCATCAGCCCTTTGACGCCTTTATTCACTAAAGTTTGCAGCTAAAACTACTCCACAGCAACCTCTTCAAAAACAATAAATATTTTCAGACCCAATAATTTGCATTTTGTTGTAAATGGAAACGAGACTGTGTTTGCCACACCTCCCTGTCCAAAGGGAGAGGGGGTGTTGCAATGCAAATATGATTGCATGATATCTAGTATGATGAACAGCATATTTCAGCTATTTGGAATGTGAACAAACCCGACAGTCCCGCTGCAGGGTCTTCATCAGGGCATTGTAGGTCTCTGCATTGAAGTACAGGCCCTCATGCATCTCGTGGAAGTCCAGGTCTTTGAATGTGGGTGAGGACTTGGCTCGCTCCTTGCGTGAGGCACGCCTTTTGTACGAGGAGCCCTTCAGGTCGTACTTGTAGTGCATCTTGATGGCGCGCGGAAGCACATTGTTCATCACCACCATGCGGATGGTCACGCCTCCACATTGGATGCAGTAAAGGCCGTAAAACTTGGGCAGCAACGTTCTTGGGTTCTGATTCAGGTTCTACAATGAGGACAGGGATACAGAGAGGTCATTTTACATGGCAACGTATTGACAAATGGCAGAATAGGATGTGCTATGGGAGCTGATTCTCAAAAACTTGGACAGAAAGGTTACATCTCTCCTGGAAAAGAAACAGGTAAACTTTAGTTCTAACATTCAAACGTGCAAAGGCAGAAAACTGAGACCTTGACTGAAGTATCATATTATTCTGAATATAAGACGTGCTTT
This sequence comes from Thalassophryne amazonica, assembly GCF_902500255.1. Classification (NCBI taxonomy): domain Eukaryota; kingdom Metazoa; phylum Chordata; class Actinopteri; order Batrachoidiformes; family Batrachoididae; genus Thalassophryne; species Thalassophryne amazonica. The sequence continues at coordinate 38,430,876 of NC_047119.1, read as the reverse complement.
GTTTTCTCTTAGAAATACATGAGAAAAACATTGGGATGTCTTATAATCAGGGCCGCCCATCTTATATTTAGGTCAATACAATATTTACGCTAATAAGTGTTGTTCTGGTATGGGAATAAAAGCTAAAAATTTTGACAAACAATAGCGTCTGAAGTTTCCGAAAAATGGATCAAATTCAACTACCTTAAATTATATTCTATTGGTTCTCTTTGTTCATTCTAGTCTGCCTCAAAATTCACTTTCAACAGAAATTTCATAATTCAAATGAAGTTAAAAAAAAACAAAGCAAAACAAAAAAGAAAGCCATATGATTTTATTTAACAAATAAAACATTATTGGGGGAAATTTTAGCCACTATCAGTGCGGGTAAAAATTTAATTAATTTATAGCAGAGTGTCTGAGTTCCTGTGTTAATCTGAATTTTAATAGTGCACCATTTTTGTTGATTCCTGATTTTAATTATTGCATTCCCAGTGAGGCTCACCATGTAGTAACCAGGCAGCAGTTTCTGCAGGAACTCGGCCTCTTTAGGCTGCACCGTCTTAATGATGAACTCATCGTCGCTGGTCAGGTAGAACCAGGAACTGCTGGCCCCCGGGTTTGACAGCTCGATCAGAGGCTCATTACAGATGGAATACTGAAAGTCACAATCAGAATTCAATCAAAATGACCTGAAATCTCAGTCTAAATGTGCTTAATCATTGTGGTTCTGATGTATCTGAGGTGTTTTGGGGAGTTTTCTGATACTGACCAAATAGTCATCCGGTTTGATGCCAAACAGCTCTCTGAAGTAACGAAAGGCGAGCGGCGCATACGTTTTCAGACGGAAATCTGGGAAGTGATGTGCAGGAGTCAGGTTGCTGCCCTCACTGAACGAATGAAGAAACAAACAAAATTGGTGGAAATCTTTTGATTTGTTACATGATAGATACTCCAATATCATTCAAATATTTTAGTACTAATTTAATTTAGCAGGCTTAATCAAAGTAGGCCACGGTAATCAGAAAGGCCATGGTGGATTAGTGGTTAGCACTGTTGTCTCACAGCAAGAAGGTCATGGGATCAATCCCCACCTTTGGACATTATTTAAGTCCCACCTAAAGATGAATCCAGTGATGTTTCAGGTTCAAGGGTCAAAGGTGAAGGTCACAGCACAAGTCCATTTTTACCCAGTGCAACTAGATTGGGGGAGGGGGGAGCTTATAACTCATGAATCAGAGGAAATGTACTTCTACGAGTTACCATTAGACATGAATAGGAAGCTATCTGTGGCCTTTCAAAACATATTGCATTTCACTTAGAGTGACCTTGAATGTTAGACTCAAGGTCATTCAAGATTCAATCATTTATGGTGGCTAAATGGTACCAGATTGGCCGATGGTTACTATTAGAAATGAACAGGAAGTCATCTGTGGCTTTCAAAATATATCATCTCATTTCATCTAGGTCATTCAAGATTTGATCATTTATTGTAGATAAATAGTACCAGACAGGCCTGTGGTTACTTTTTGAAATGACCTTCAACACTGTTAAAGAAAGTTCTCAAAGTATTAGTCATTTAAGAGCAACACTTTGCAAAATTAATAACAGGTATGTGTGTGTTCGTGAGCACACCTGGGCAGGAAAACGCTCTCCACCACAGAGAAGTCCTGCATGAGGACATCTCGGTCTGGTTTGGAGCTGAGATTTCCCACAGCGAAGCCGATGGCCAGCTGGATGGCACCTTTCAGTGCAGCTGCTGTCGGCTGCAAGACACCAGACGACAAAAAAAAAAAAAAAAAAAGCTTCGACTTTTAGAGAAGAATTTTTTTTTTAAATCTGCTTTTTAAACTTAAAAGCAATTGCACTGCTGATTATTATCACAGAAACATTGTATTGGCCCAAGTATTTGGCAACTCCTTATTTTTCAGAGGGGATATAAAAAGAAGAATACCATCTTGTATTTGGGTCAGTGCAATTTGTGGAGTCATATCTTAGTTGCTTAAGTTAGAGCCACACTATGCAGAGTGTTAACATCAAATTGAGCTGGAAACATTAGTCCTGACAGTTAAATTTGAAATAAAACAGTATAATAATGGCACCTCCTTACCTTTTTATGATCCTTTGACAATTTAATGGACTCTATTCCTACACTGTCAACAGTGGTGCTCGACATCTCTCAGGTAGAGTGAACTCGATATGAGGGAAGTTATGATGTTCCTCCAACTGTACCCGTGAACAAGTTCCCGTTTCACCGCAGCGATGACGATTTCACCGGATTTTACTGAAACGGTGCAGCTGCACTGCTCCTGAACAAATAAACAGGTGAAACAAAGTGACATTTGGATTAATGTCAATGCAAAGTGCATGACCAACGACCACGCTGCAATCAGAGCGTCAGAAACAACCTCTTCTTCCTGCAAGAAACTCAAGAAGTATAAATCTTACTCCAGTGCAGGACTCGCAGGTTTTTCAGTGTGCAGACCTTTCTGTCGTGGTAGTCGATCTGCTCTGAGGGTTCCTCAGTGTTTGCACCAGCCTAAATTCACAGTCCTCTTACAGGATCCTTTGCAACACCTGCTAATCCCAATTTGGAAGGATTAGAAATCCATTACATATTAAATCTCCCTGGTTTCATAACGTTCCACAGAGGGGACTCTATTCTCACAAATGCAGCAACCTCAGAAATGGGGGGATGAATCAAAACACAGCCCAAAGTAAGAACATTACCGGTTATACTTTTATTTGTCTTTTCACATAAATTAGTAGTTTTATAGATTCACAGAAGATCCAGAAGTGCCTCAAATAGCAATTCTAGGCAACTGTTCAGGATGTGAATTAAGAAATATGCAGAACATTAAAAAAAAGTCAAAAACATTCAAAACAACATTTTATAAGAACAAAAATGAGAACATTCACTCCTGATTCTATATTGGGAATACGAGGTCTGTCAATAAAGTATAGGTCCTTTTTATTTTTTTCAAAAACTATATGGATTTCATTCATATGTTTTTACGTCAGACATGCTTGAACCCTCGTGCGCATGCGTGAGTTTTTCCACGCCTGTCGGCGACGTCATTCGCCTGTGAGCACTCCTTGTGGGAGGAGTCGTCCAGCCCCTCGTCGGAATTCCTTTGTCTGAGAAGTTGCTGAGAGACTGGCGCTTTGTTTGATTAAAATTTTTTCTAAACCTGTGAGGCACATCGAAGTGGACACGGTTCGAAAAATTAAGCTGGTTTTCGGTGAAAATTTTAACGGCTGATGAGAGATTTTGAGGTGATACTGTCACTTTAAGGACTTCCCACAGTGCAAGACATCGGGCAGCGCTCCCAGGCGCCGTCGTCAGCCTGTTTCAAGCTGAAAACCTCCACATTTCAGGCTCTATTGATCCAGGACGTCGTGAGAGAACAGAGAAGTTTCAGAAGAAGTCGGTTTCAGCATTTTATCCGGATATTCCACTGTTAAAGGAGATTTTTTTAATGAAAGACGGGCGGACGGGTCCACACGTCGGGATGCAGCCGGCGCAGTGCGGCGGCACAGGAAAAACACCTCCGTGTTGATAACCATTTGTAAAATCCAGGCGGCTTTTGATGGCTTTCAGTGGAGTGAGTATATGAGAAATTGTTTAACAGCTGGACATGTTCCAACTTGTCCTTAAGGCTTCCAACAGAGGTGTTTTTCCTGTGGCGGAGCGTCGCAGCGGCTGCGAGCCGACGCTGCAATCCGTCCGCACGTCTTTCATTAAAAAAATCTCCTTTAACAGTGGAATATCCGGATAAAATGCTGAAACCAACTTCTTCTGAAACTTCTCTGTTCTCTCACGACGTCCTGGATCAATAGAGCCTGAAATGTGGAGGTTTTCAGCTTGAAACAGGCTGACCACGGTGCCTGAGAGTGCTGCGCGACGTCTCGCACCGTGGGAAGTCCTTAAAGCAACAGTATCACCTCAAAATCTCTCATCAGCCGTTAACATTTTCACCGAAAACCAGCTTAATTTCTCGAACCGTGTCCATTTCGATGTGCCTCACAGGTTTAGAAAAAATTTTAATCAAACAAAGCGCCAGTCTCTCAGCAACTTCTCAGACAAAGGAATTCCAACGAGGGGCTGGACGACTCCTCCCACAAGGAGTGCTCACAGGCGAATGACGTCACCGACAGGCGTGGAAAAACTCACGCATGCACACGAGGGTTCACGCATGTCTGACGTAAAAACATATGAATGAAATCCATATAGTTTTTGAAAAAAATAAAAAGGACCTATACTTTATTGACAGACCTCGTATAATCGATCCTCCCATTTATAGTACTCAATAGTTCCACCGTATTTATTTAAAAATGGCTCATCATGTTTTCAGTATGTCAGGTAGCAAGAGACATATATACGAGGTCTATCAGAAAAGTATCCTACCTTTTTATTTTTTTAAAAAACTATATGGATTTGAATGACGTGCGATTACACCAATCATGCTTGAACCCTCGTGCGCATGCGTGAGTTTTTTTCACGCGTGTTGGTGACGTCATTTCCCTGTGGGCAGGCCTTGAGTGAGATGTGGTCCCACCCTCTCAGCTGAATTCCTTTGTTTCACACACTGCTGGAGACAGCGCGCGTTGCTTTATCAAAATTTTTTCTGGACCTGTGAGGAATATCCGAGTGGACACTATTTGAGAAATTAAGCTGGTTTTCAGTGAAAAGTTTAACGGCTGATGAGAGATTATGGGGTGTTTCTGTCGCTGTAAGGACTTCCCACGGAGCGGGACGTCGCGCAGCGCTTCCAGGCGCCGTCGTCGGCCTGTTTCGACCTGAAAACATCCTAATTTAAGGCTTAATTCACCCAGGACATCGTGAGAGAACAGAGAAGATTCAGAAGAGGCCGGCATGAGGACTTTATGCGGACATTCCACTGTTTAAGGACATTTTGTAATGAAAGACGTGCGCGCAAATTCGCCGAGTCGTTTCCGTGACGACTCGGCGAATCTGTGTGCGCCGCGACAGGAAAAACACCTCCGTGTTGAAAACCATTTGTAAAATTCAGGCGGCTTTTGATGGCTTTCAACAAGTGAGTAACTAAGAAATTGTTTAACAGCTTGGGCATGTTCCAACTTGCCCGTTAAGGTTTCCAACGGAGGTGTTTTCCCTGTCGCGACCCCCCGCGGTCGGGTCCGGCCCGATATGCGACTCTGCCTGCACGTTCTTTCATTACAAAATGTCCATTAACAATGGAATGTCCGAATAAACTCCTCATGCCGACTTCTTATGAAAGTTCTCTGTTCTCTGATGACTTACTGGGTCAGCAGAGCCTGAAATATGGAAGTTTTCAACTTGAAACGGTGAGATGCTGCCGCCTCGAAGCGCAGATCGCCGTCAGGCACCGTGGGCCATCCTTAAAGCAACACTACCAGAACAAAATCTCTCATCAGCCGTTAAAGTTTTTACCGAAAACCAGCTGAATTTATCGAATGGTGTCCACTCAGTTGTGCCTTACAGTTTTGAAAAAATTTTTATCAAACAAAGCAGCAGTCTCTGAGCCATTCCTAAACAATGAAAAAAATCGACGAGAGGGTGGGCGACTCCTTACTCAAAGACTGCCCATAGGCGAATGACGTAACCGACAGGCGTGAAAAAACTCTCACATGCCCACGAGGGTTCAAGCATGTCTGATGTAATCACACGTGATTCAAATCCATATGGTTTTTGAAAAAAATAATAAGGTCGGATACTTTTCTAATAGACCTCGTATATATATATATATATATATATATATATATATATATATATATATATATATATATATATATATATATATATATATATATATATATATACACACACACACACTCAACAAAAATATAAACGCAACACTTTTGGTTTTGCTCCCATTTTGTATGAGATGAACTCAAAGATCTAAAACTTTTTCCACATACACAATATCCCTCAAATATTGTTCACAAACCAGTCTAAATCTGTGATAGTGAGCACTTCTCCTTTGCTGAGATAATCCATCCCACCTCACAGGTGTGCCATATCAAGATGCTGATTAGACACCATGATTAGTGCACAGGTGTGCCTTAGACTGCCCACAATAAAAGGCCACTCTGAAAGGTGCAGTTTTATCACACAGCACAATGCCACAGATGTCGCAAGATTTGAGGGAGCGTGCAATTGGCATGCTGACAGCAGGAATGTCAACCAGAGCTGTTGCTCGTGTATTGAATGTTCATTTCTCTACCATAAGTCGTCTCCAAAGGTGTTTCAGAGAATTTGGCAGTACATCCAACCAGCCTCACAACCGCAGACCACGTGTAACCACACCAGCCCAGGACCTCCACATCCAGCATGTTCACCTCCAAGATCGTCTGAGACCAGCCACTCGGACAGCTGCTGAAACAATTGGTTTGCATAACCAAAGAATTTCTGCACAAACTGTCAGAAACCGTCTCAGGGAAGCTCATCTGCATGCTTGTCGTCCTCATCGGGGTCTCGACCTGACTCCAGTTCGTCGTTGTAACCGACTTGAGTGGGCAAATGCTCACATTCGCTGGCGTTTGGCACGTTGGAGAGGTGTTCTCTTCACGGATGAATCCCGGTTCACACTGTCCAGGGCAGATGGCAGACAGCATGTGTGGCGTTGTGTGGGTGAGCGGTTTTCTGATGTCAATGTTGTGGATCGAGTGGCCCATGGTGGCGGTGGGGTTATGGTATGGGCAGGCGTCTGTTATGGACAAAGAACACAGGTGCATTTTATTGATGGCATTTTGAATGCACAGAGGTACCGTGACGAGATCCTGAGGCCCATTGTTGTGCCATACATCCAAGAACATCACCTCATGTTGCAGCAGGATAATGCACGGCCCCATGTTGCAAGGATCTGTACACAATTCTTGGAAGCTGAAAATGTCCCAGTTCTTGCATGGCCGGCATACTCACCGGACATGTCACCCATTGAGCATGTTTGGAATGCTCTGGCCGGCGTATACGACAGCGTGTACCAGTTCCTGCCAATATCCAGCAACTTTGCACAGCCATTGAAGAGGAGTGGACCAACATTCCACAGGCCACAATTGACAACCTGATCAACTCTATGCGGAGATGTGTTGCACTGCATGAGGCAAATGGTGGTCACACCACATACTGACTGGTATCCCCCCCAATAAAACAAAACTGCACCTTCAAGAATGGCCTTTTATTGTGGACAGTCTAAGGCACACCTGTGCACTAATCATGGTGTCTAATCAGCATCTTGATATGGCACACCTGTGAGGTGGGATGGATTATCTCAGCAAAGGAGAAGTGCTCACTATCACAGATTTAGACTGGTTAGTGAACAATATTTGAGGGAAATGGTGATATTGTGTATATGGAAAAAGTTTTAGATCTTTGAGTTCATCTCATACAAAATGGGAGCAAAACCAAAAGTGTTGCATTTATATTTTTGTTGAGTGTATATATATATATATATATATATATATATATATATATATATATATATAAATGACCTGTTCTGTTCAGTATGCAACAAATGATTATTTTTACAACTGATTAATCAATCAATTAGTTTCTTGACTACTATCAGTTACTGATTAACTGATTAGCTGTTAGGACAATAAGATCCCAGAAAAATGGTAAAAAAAAAAAAAAAAAAAGTCAATCAATTTTTTCCTGAGCTCAAGATCTGTGCATAACCCAGAAATATTCAGTTTACAGTCAGATATTAGTGAAGAAAGTAGTAAAATTAATGTCAGAAGCTGAGGTCAAAGAATTTGGCTTTTTTTTTTAATTACTGAAAAATATCAATTGATTATCAAAATAGTTGTTGATTAATTCAATAGTCAATTAATAATTGATTATTCTATTCGGCAGTGCTCGCATGATCTTACACAAAAGAAGTATTGGGGCAGATCTAGCTTCAGGTGAAAAGAGAAGGGGGGGTGTTACTTGGGGGCACCGGGAACATACACCTGGCCACTTCCGGAAAAACAAACAAACAAACAAACAAAAACCTATGGCCGTTTTTGTGCATTCTAAGGCAATCTGAGAATCTAACTATGGACTCTATAGAGCTGCCACTAGAATATGTAGCATCTTAACTGAGCCGAACAAAATGCCACCTTATAATCTGTCTCTCTGTTATACTGCAGAGTACAGTGAAGGCTACTTCACCAGAAAACTGGTCTGAAAGCAATTTCTGAAACCTGGCAACAAAAGCCTGTAGGCACATAAGGGTTGAGCTTGTTCAGGTTGGATTCTGTGATGCCAAAACACAACCGTGTGACCTTTAGAGCAGCTGCCTCAGGCAGAAAGGCACTATAGAAATAAATGGACCGCAATTATATTTCCATGTAATGGAGGTGCTCAGAGTGCACAGTGACACCTCACACACTTATGTCAGGGTGGCTGCACGCCAACACCACAAACAACTTGGGGCTTAAGGAAAGTGAACCATGAAGCTTCTGGTCACAACTCCGCCTCTCTATCCTCCGGCTCATCACCTCTCCAGTTAAATGAACACATTAACATTTAGATGAGAACTGCCATTGTACAAAACAGTGTATTAACACTGTAGCTCTCTTGCATCCATGGACATCCATCCATCTACGTGTAAGTGCAGACAATATAACTTCAAGATTTTTCATCCGATTTGGACCAAGTTTGGTGAAATGTTTGAGGGTCAGCCAAGGACAAAGTGATTTAATTTACACTCTAGATTTTGTAACTGTAAGGAAAGCGTTCACACAGCTGCTGTTAGGAGTGAAAGCAAGGTACTGTGACGCATCTTTGCATCAGTGCTTGCAAACGTCAATTACTTCCTCCTGCACTCAGTCTGCATGTAAAGTGTTTGAAGATGATCTTGCATCAGGATGTGGTCTTGTGGTCTGACAAGGTGAGGATGAAATGGTTTCACAAGAGTTCACGAGAAAGTCTGAAATGCTTAAATGCTTTGTTCCTGCAGAGGCCTGAAATAGAAGCTAAAGTGACAAACAAACCCGCTGAACACTGCTCCTTTCATAAAAAAAAAAAAAAAACAACAACAACAACAGCCTGAAGCAGCTTAAACGGGGCTAATTACACACACAGGTACAGTTTGTCCTGCAGAACCGGACACACTGTAAAACTGGGACAATACAACTTGGATTTAGAATTACAATGACATCATTTACCCGCTGCATATAATACAAAGAAGTTTAATCAAATTACAGATGGTGTTGTTTGTGATTCTTCAGGCCCCATCACACTTAGCACGAATGAGCACAAATAAAGCCGAATCAGCAGGAATGGGCACAAAAAGCCTAAATTCAAGACATAGTCGGGAGGGGAACATATTCCGCCAGCCGTGTGCAAATAACCAGAACGTAGGCCGAAGTGGTCTGACCATGGTCTACACCCAGTCGGGTGGTTCCCTCCTCATCCATGTTGCATTGGTGGAGCCACTTGACACATTCGGCTCACAATCGTGTTGCATTGATGGGCCACTCGGTTGCATTTGGCCCCACTTGGGACATTGTGGGGGCACTCAGGTGCATTCCAGCTCATCCGTGCCACATCCAGGGCATTCGGCTGGGTTCTGTATTGGCTGGCCATTGCGGTATGTCAGCCGACCCCATTCAGGTGTTTCGAATGCTGACACTGCAGTCAGACTGCATTTCGATCGTCGTTCAAGCTTTTTCCAATTCGAAATGCACCTCCACAGTTGGGTGCATGTGCTCTGTATTCGGCCTGGCTGCGCAAATGCACTTGACTGTGTGGGTTGCACTCAGATAGCTGTCCGAGGTGTCTGAATCCTACACGACTTTGGCCGAATGGCAGTGGAATTTTCATTCAGTCTGCATTTGGGCTCATTTCGTCTCTAGCGTGACGGGGATTCCGACATTCGGAGCAGCCACAAGACTGTGCCTGCCTGTTCGACTGCTCTGCGAATGCTGTCCAACGTTTCCCAATGCACCTTGACACTTGCCGAGTGTGGTTCGAATTGTCATTCGGCTGAGATTCTGCTTCATTCGTGCTGTGACGGGAGATTAATGTTGTTGATTCATTTCCCACCAACTTCATGAACTCTGTCAAGTAGTTTGAATGAAACTGTACGTTAACTAATAACTACCTGATTGTTTTTGTTATTTTCCATACAATAAAATAAAACAAATGAAAACCTAAGGTCTAGTTTAAATGAATCAGAAGTGGTACAAATCCTCATATTTATGCAGGAACCAACTTTTTTCCCGCCTTTTTCCTCTCAAGTTAATAACATTGTCAGTTAATAAAAAAAATACTTATTTTTCCCATTTAATTATTTTACAGGAGTGAATGAAATACCAAAAACAGTTGACAATTTTGTCCTCATTTAATTCGTAAGTTGAATAGAAATATTTATTGTTCCTGAATCAACAATCATCAAAATAGCTGACAATTATTTTTTGCCATTGATTGACTCATCCTGCAAATCAATGATCATATTTTTTCTATCAACTGCCGAATTATATTAACTGATTATAAAAAATAATTTCTTTGCAGACTGAACAATTATGTAAACTGATCAGCAAAACAGGTGACGTTTTATTAATTAACTCACCATTTTTATTGAAAACTGGTGTCATGATGGTAAATGTCATTTAATCACCGAAATAGTTGACAATTATTTTTTCCATTAACTTAATGATTTGTTAAGCCATTATAAAAGTAACTGACACTACTGATTAATCATGTAAGCTAATTGTAAAATATACTTTTTTTTGGTTAAAAATAACCAGCACTGTGCCATACATATTTGCATTAAGTTTGTATACGTTTGCATAAAAAAATTGCACAAAGTCTGTTTTTGCACAACACAATAATACGATCATCAGCTCGCTTAACAAGGTGAGTACCTAACATCGATCTAGAGTCAGAAATCGAAAAATAAACTAAAGACTAAAGCGGAAGAACTCACATACGACCTGCAGCTCTTTTTCACACAAGAAAACGACGACGATTTCTCCCAGTTTATTACCGACATTTGACTTTCTGTTTTTTTCTCTGAGGGAAGTGCAGTATTTCCTCTGCTGATGAAGTCAGCTCATCTTCCTGACAAACACCCACACACAATTTGTTTTTTTCACCGCTCAGTTTAACGATCAAAGTCAACAGGTGACAGGTGGCTCCGCCTTCAAAATAAAAGCCCCCTCTAAAAACCGGATATGTTTGTTCTGCAGCTACCACAAAGAGACAGTTGAGATCAACAAGTCAGCGGTGTTTGCTGTTTAAAAAGCAGCTGTAGATGGAGAAAGGGAGGGAAAAAAATGCCTGCAGTAGGGTGTCAAATTGGTGGCCCCGGGACCAGATTAGGTACACAAACCAGCAGTTTACACTGTACAGAACGTATGTTGCTAAAGGTGGGTACAGCATGCTCAGTCTCAAAAAGAATTCAAAGATGTCATTTTGACAAAAAAGAAAAATGATATATATATATATATATATATATATATATATATATATATACTGCCAGTCAAAAGTGTGGGCACACTGTCCCGAAATTTCACTTATCATCAGTGATACCGATTGAGAAGTTATACAATTTCATGTTAAAGCATGAAATGTGTCACATTATAATGTGATATCGCAAATTTACTTTTCCTGGTGTGGAAACTTTATGCCTCACTCTATTTGCACTTATTTCTGGACATATTTAAAAAATGTGCGTAAACATTTGTTTGCCTGCTAGAAATTCTGACTATCACTGTATAAATTTAAAAATTTATAATGTCATATATTTAGAATATGCAAAAAAAAAAAAATATGGGGTGTATTTACATATTTTAAGCACTGTCTTTTGTCAAAATGTATCACCAACCACAGTACTAAGATTGTAGAACATGCTTCAGCAACTTTAATTAATTAATTTATTTTTTGACCCATTTTTACACACATTCTTTTAGTTTCCACCTGATTTGGAGTCCCCTATTTAATGTCCCTTCTTTTTGGGTGTTGAAGCTGTTCATGAAAACTTTTTTTTTTTTTTTGCAGCTTTTGAGCAGCCTTGTTTTGAGTCACTATATTGGTGCAGCTGTGCTTATTGGACACAGTTGGGGGTCACAATCTGCCCTCAGTGCTGCTGGAAGGCCTTCAGACACCTGAAACAACAAAATAAAGAAAGGAATTATTGTTTTGCAAAAGAAAACTGTGGGACTACTGCAGGACTTTTACTGTAAATAACTGGTGATGGAATGTGATGGGATTCTGTACTGTGATCATGTTATGAATAAAATAAAAAATAGCTCATCCAAATAATTTTACTAGAGGTGTGAGATGATTAAAAGCCTCATAATGTCTATCTTTTCAGCAAGCTAATATAGCTCACCATCTTAAGAGCAACTTTAATACATTTTTAAAAATAATAAATTTATTTATATAGCACTTTCAAAAAAGGGCCAAAGGGCAACTTGAATTACAAATCTATCACAGAACAGAAAAAATTACCAAAGAACTCCAAATCGAAACAAAGAACTGCCTCAATAACAGTGTCACTATACATATAAAATCCTAGTAAATTAAATGATATAGAGCTAATTGCAAATAACTGAAAATGTGATTTTTAAATTTGAATTTAAATGGTTCAGCAGAATTAGGCCGGATCTGTCAAACATAAGAGATATTGGTTTTTCATCATTTTGTATAAACTGTTATGTGTTATGGTTGTTAGGTTTAGGAATGTGAGAATTCTTATTGTTAGGATTATAGGGTTCCTTTTATTTGAGTTGGGGTTGTCGTGTATCTGTGATTATCATAGCAAAAAGTACAAAAGGATTAAAGGAGGCATCATCAAGCCTGAAAACATACTTTATCCGGCCGTCATGTGTTTATTTATAATATAAGCACCTTTTTTCTCACCTTCATGCTACCGATGTTCAGCTGTGTGATTCCCAGAGGTCAGCTGGCTCATGTTCTTCATTTTTTGGAAGAGCCAATTCATCCATTGCTTCATTACCTTCTCCTCCATTTCCAGGTCCTCCAGCTCTTTATGTAGATTTCTGACAACCTTTAACATCATGTCTGCTTTGGCCCTCAGTACCTGGAGCTCCTTCCTCACCTGAACAACATCACATTACTTTTTAGGTACTAGGAGACTAAACTGAGGATCACTGAGTGGACTGAAAACATCACTGTGGCTTCCTACGTCCGAAATAAGCCATAAGGCTTGTTGGTGCCAGTGTCACAGACTGAACGCCCCCCGACAGATTGGCCCCCCCTGCCTTCACTGCATGTGTAATTTCAGAGAATCAGCAGCGATTCACAGATTATCACCTCATTTTTGCTTAAAACTGCACTCCAGTCATCGTCTATCTCAGCGACAGATCTCTGAAGCTTTTGTTCAACAATCATTTCCACACAAATTCAACATTATTTCATAATAAAAGATGGGGGAACAATCAGTGTGCCACAGCAGCACGTCTGAGTCTGACTTTCTGAGTCTGACTCTCTACACCCAAAGTGATCTAAGGGAATAATGTGATTATTAACCATCAGATGACAAAGTAAAACCTCTTAAATCATTCTAAAGTCAGTTTTAAGCAGAATAAAGGCGATAATCTGTTAATTGCTGCTAACGCTCCGAAATGACACGTGCGCAGTGAAGGCAGAGCTGACTGGTCAGTCGATGACACCGGTGCCTATGATGTAGTGTCTTGTTCAAGGACCAAACAGGTGGTGTGAACAGGAATCAAACCCAGTCCTATATAATGGCAGTCCAACTCTTACTCCACTGATCTACCTGCTTTGTTAGAAGACAATATGTATAATTTAGGCTGAAGGTTGAAGGAATACTAATCTCAAATACTCCAGGTACTGTGGTGATTTGATCAACTCAGTTTTACTCTGGGGGTCTTTTTTTTTTTACACATTTTAATAAAGGAAAAGAAAATCAAAAACTGAGAGGCTTTGCAAGAACAGCTTTCTTCCTCACCTGTCTGTGAGTCCTGCCAGTTTGTAATCTCTGGTCGATTGCGTTCTTCAGAATCTGAGCGGTTCCGCCAATCTCAGCCACCATCTGGCACCCTGTTTCTCTGTCCACCCAGTGTTCTCCTCCATGCTCTGAAGATGATGAGCGGAACCCAACGACAGCATCTTCAAGGTGGAAACTGGAACTCCATGTGCCTCCTGTGACACAGACGCACTGCGGGGGCCCCAACAGAGGGCCCCCAGCAAAATGGACAGCTGCAGCACTGGGCTCACCCTCATAGTCTGAGATTTTTTTCATGGATTGATGAAGAATATCAATTTTTGGTCCAGAACGATGGTTAGAAGTCAGAACCTGATCTTATTGGTCACATGAGCTATTCAAAGGATCAATTTCAGGATCTGAATCCACATCTGCCAGACATCCAGGATGCTGCTTTTGCATCAGATGAACACCAGAGAGATGACGAGAGAAGGATAGGAGGATAAAAAGAGGAAGGAGGAGAAATAGGAGACGTTCCCAGAAGTCACACCTCAATTTTAAAAAGTACATAAACACCAACAGAGCTGCTATTTTGGTCAAATTCCGGGCCCTTTGTTTCTGATGTTAGATTCTGAGGTAAAATAGACCAGATCAGTTATTGACTTAACTTGTTAGCAAAAGAAACACACTTTAAAATTACAAACAACATCTACCCATCTAAATAATTACTGAGGTTATGCTTCAATATTGAAGATAATATCTGTACATTTTGTGAAGATGATATTCAAACCACTGACCATGTATTTTTCTCATATGAGAAAGTTCATTGTTTTTGGGTTGATATTCAAAAATGGTTGAAAGAAAAATTTCCATGTTTCTCTCTTAAGAGATGTCATAACCTTTGGTTTAATTTTAGGAGACAAAAAGATGAACTCTGTGTCAATGTCATTTTATGTTTATCCCTTCATAATGCGCAGCACATTTTCAATGGGCGACATGTCTGGACTGTAGGCAGGCCAGCCTAGTACCCGCACTTCTTTACTACAAAGTCACGCTGTTGTAACATGTGCAGAATGTGGCTTGGCATTGTCTTGCTGAAATAAGTAGGAACATCCCTGAAAAATGCATTGCTTGGATGGCAGCATGTGTTGCTCCAAAACCTGGATGTACCTTTCAGCATTGATGGTGCCATCACAGATGTTGGCTTTTGAACTTTGCACTGGTAACAATCTGGATGGTCTCTTTCCACTTTTGTCCGCAGGACAGGACTTCCATGATCTCCAAAAACAATTTGAAATGTGGACTCATCAGACCACAGCACACTTTTCCACGTTGCGTTTGTCCATTTCAAATGAGCTCGGGTCAAGAGAAGATGGTGGTGTTTCTGGATGTTGTTGATGTATGGCTTTCGCTTTGCATGATAGTGTTTTAACTTGCACTTGTAAATGTAGCGACGAACTGTGTTAACTGACATTGGTTTTCTGAAGTGTTCTTGAGCCCACGCAGTAAGATCCTTTACACAATGATGTCGGTTTTTAATGCAGTGGCGCCTGAGGGATCGAAGGTCACGGGCATTCAATGGTGGTTTTCGGCCTTGCCGCTTACGTGCAGAAAGTTCTCCAGATTCTCTGAATCTTCTGATTGTATTATGGATTGTAGATGATGGAATCCCTAAGTTCCTTGCAATTGAATGTTGAGAAACAGCTGTTCACAAACTGGTGATCCTCACCCCATCTTTACTTGTGAAGGGCTGAGCCTTTTGGGGATGCTCCAGTTATATCCAATCATGACACTCACCTGTTTCCAATTAACCTGTTCACCTGTGGAATGTTCCAAAGAGGTGTTCTTTGAGCATTCATCAACTTTCCCAGTCTTTTGTTGCCACTGCCCCAGCTTTTTTGAAACGTGTTGCAGACATTCATTTCAAAATGAGCAAATATTTGCACATATAGAATAAAGTTTATCAGTTTGAACATTAAATATCTTGTCTTTGTGGTGTATTCAATTGAATAAGATTGAAGAGGATTTGAAAATCACTGTATTCTGATTTTATTTACATTTTACACAATGTCCCAACTTCATTGGAACTGGGGTTGTATAACTCATACGAGCGTAGTTATATGCATAATATAACTCTATGGTTATGGGTTCATATTTTTATTTTTTTACAGCACTTCTGTTCATAAACTGAAATAATCGGGTCATACTGCTACACAGCCCTTGGCTTTGGACTCCAATAACCTTGAGGTTGTCATCTGACAAAAACTCCACTTGTTAAATTGCCAAGGTTTGGGGCAATTGTTAGGTGGAAAATGCCCCCACAAGTAACTGTGGAATCCACATTTTCACACCAGTCTGCAGATGACAAAATACCTGAGACTAGTAGTCTAATAAACACACAAATAGTGCCATAATTTCATTGTGAATTTTTTTTGTTTTTTTTTGTTAAGAGAATTGCATAATAAGATGACACAAACCCATTTTCATGGACCTCAGTAGATTTTCCACAAAAATTAGAGAACATTTACATAAGTGTCCACAAACTGAATTTTGCAGATGTCTATAAGAGGGCTTGGCAGGTCATCAAAATTTATTAAAAATGACAGTTTGAACCTCTAATACAGAGGTGCCCAAATCTGCTCCTGGAGGGCACCTGCATGTTCTCATGTCTACCTGAATATTTAATTCTGGTGTTTCCCAGCTCCTCATTGACTATGAGTGGACCAGGAAGAGTGAAAAAACATGCAGGGCAGGTGCCCTCCAAAGCAGACTGTGGGCAGTCCTGCTCTAAAAGAAGTTATCTGGTTCATGGCAATGAATCCAAATTGGGGCCCTCTGTGATTGTTCTATAGTTAGTGATGTAATACAACATCACTGGCAACATCGTACTCCTGGTGTATCACTTTCGGTTAACTTTTAAATAAATAGAAAAATTTATACTTACTTTGAAATGTTCAATGAATAGCCATAGATACAGTGAGGAAAATAAGTATTTCAACACCTGTGAAAATCAATGTTAATATTTGGTACAGTAGCCTTTGTTTGCAATTACAGAGGTCAAACGTTTCCTGTAATTTTTCACCAGGTTTGTGTGATAGGTTAGAAGGGTAGCACGCCTTTAAAAACTATGCTCAGCACCAATAAATAGTGATTAGCTCTCTGCCAATAAACAATGATAACTCATAAGGTGACGTCATTAAAAACAGTAGGGAAAACAATGATAACTCATAAGGTGACGTCATTAAAAACAGTAGGGAAAACAATGATAACTCATAAGGTGACGTCATTAAAAACAGTAGGGAAAACAATGATAACTCATAAGGTGATGTCATATTAAAAATAGTAGGGAATAGAAATAGTTAAACATAGGAAAGTGCTTAAAACGTTAAAAAGGTTTGTAATAAATATACATTTACATAAAAGCCTTCAGAACAATATAAATACAGTTAAGAGTTGGTTAAAAGTATGTTATTCTTTTATTTTTTCTAAATGTTTTGTAATTGTATTCAAAGGAATTGTGACCGCATTCTCGGAAATCGTCTAGTAATCCTGGGATCCTTTATTTTTGCAACTTGTAATGTCTTCCCACACCACTGGAGGGATTTCGCGGGGTTTCTCCTCATTGCAATAATCCTCTGCGTGAGAGAAACAACCAGAAATAACTTTCGTGATTATTTCCTCATATTTTCAGGTAAACGTTTCCCAGTGTTATAAATATATGTTATATGCATTGTTAAGGTATTTTTCTGTTTATATTGCATGTTAGAATGAAGCTAAAGAAACGTTTTCATGCATGTTTTGAGTTTAAAATACGTTTTTCTGCACGTGAACTTAGCTTGAGTCTGCCATTTTATGTTAAGAAAAAGACGAGGAAATAACGATTGGTCATATTTATTGCAATAAACCTCTGCGTGAGAGAAACAACCAGAAATAACTCGTGATTATTTCCTCATATTTTCAGAGGTACTGCAGCACATTACCCCATATTCAGGGGTACGACATTTGGAGGCACCGCTGGGATTGCCGTTTAGATGTCCGATGTCCACAGCCTGTACATCGTAGTCTGAGCCTGCTAAATCCCCCACATCACCCAGGCAGCCTACAGTGAGGAAGGTGTTGCTGTTAAGGAGAGCTGGCAGCTGTGTTTCAGTCCACGCATCCTGAGGCCGACCAGAGATCATCAGGAGCTGCACAGACCTCACAGCTTGGCCTCCCCTGTACCTGCAAAAGTTCCTCCTGTCTACTGCCAAGATGTCAGTGCTGGAACAGCAACAAGAACAAATCGTGCATGAAGTGCACACCTTGCCTAAAGAACAGTTAGTGGCCATCTGTGACTTTCTTGGTATAGCAGGGAAAATAAAGGCTGACACAAAATCACGCCTGTCCCTGCTGACGCACATCCAGATGCATATTGAAAGAGAGGAAATGAAAGAATTGGAGGATGAAGGGATGTCTGAACTATTGTCACTGAAGGATAAGATTGCTGAAATAATAAATGTTGAAAATGACTTACCTGAAGAAAATGTAAATGAAAGAGGAGACTCAGGGCGAACAGACCAGCCAACTACTACTTCACTGGTAACAGAGACAGTTAATACAGTGAGCAGCACAGTGGCGAATATTCAGTCCCAAACAAGTAACCGCCCTGTGAGTAGTGTGCCCAGTCAGCAGCAACCAGGCACCTATTGGCACAAAGATTTCAAAATATCAGGCCCAATAGGCGAGCCAGGCCAGAAGGATAAACTGACATTTTCGAGTCTTGCCCATCAGATCGAAAATGGACTGAGCAGAGGCTACTCGGAGCTTGACATTGTAGATGCTGTCATCAGGGCTATCTTGCCAGGTCTACAACTGCGCAGCTACCTGGAGGGGAAAGCCCAGCTCACTTTGCCCACTCTATGCTGCATTCTTCGCTCTCATTTCCAGGAGAAGAGTGCCACCGAACTCTACAAACAGCTTGCTTCAGAGGTACAGAACCCTAAAGAGACTGCCCAGAATTTCCTGATGAGGGTCCTTGGTTTAAAGCAGAAAGTCTTATTTGCATCACAGGAGTCAGAGTCAGGTCTTAAGTATGACCCAGCACTAGTTCAGCGTATGTGCTTACACACCATACTGACAGGCCTTCAGAGTGACAGTGTCAGGATAGACATGCAGCCACTACTCTTAGACTATGATACTCCCGATGAGCTCCTTCTAGAAAGATTAAACATAGCTTGTGCTAATGAAGCAGAGAGGAAGCACAAGAAAAGGTGTTTAGCCTCACAGTCAGCCACTAGTGTGAGTGCAGTTCAGTCAGAGGATGCTGGACCTGTTAAAAATTCAGTAAAGGAAGTTAAAGCTAAAATCCCTCCTGAACTAGTCACAGAACTAGCAGATCTTAAGACAGACGTAGCCTCCCTGAAAGGTCTCAGTGCAGAGATAGCTCAAATTAAAGAGACACTACAACAGCCAGTGTCTAGTGCTCAGTTATATGCTCAGCCACCAGTTATGCAGTATGACCGGGACCCACAGCAGTTTCACGTCTATCAGGGCCCCCGCCAAAGACCACCACCCCCTCACTACCAAGGTCACCCAGCTTGTCCAGAAAGGAGGTGCCACGCCTGCCAGCAGTCTGTAGCTAATGAGCGCTGCACCCACTGCTTCTTCTGTGGGCGTAAGGAACACTTCCAAGCTGGATGCAAAAACAGAGGCACAAAACCACCTCGAGAGAGACATTTAAACAGGCAGTGGTTACCACTGAGGGACGAGTGTTAACCATCGCTCGCAGCAACATGTCCCTGGGCCTGGACATGAGCTTGAGACGGTGTTCAGCGTGTAAAAAGACATTTTATTGTTCTAAACCATGTCAGAAGCAACACTGGATTGAACATAAGAGACAATGCAACAAGTCTAAGATAAACAATGAAAATGAGATGGTCCGCATCCCACTGCTACCGGCCCAGGTGAACACCCCTCACAAGGTCACATCTCTGGTGGGCAGACAGTGTTTGGTCGAGTCTCTCCTGGATGGCCACTGACTTCAGGCTTTGTGGGACTCAGGCTCACAAGTGTCAATCATTGACGAGAGATGGAAAGAGGACTACTTGCCACACCTAAAGCTGAGAGATGTTGCCGAGATTATGGACTCCACTGAACTGAGCCTAATGAAAGGTTGTTACCTGTCGCACCCCATTATAGGTTACAATGTCATTGAATGCATCTTGAATAAGACTGAAAAAGCTAAAGTATTCAGTACAGTGAGAAAAGCATTCCCCAGCCTCAGAAGAAACAAGGTGAAAGCTTTCATTCAGGCTGTCAGTGTGAATACAGCAGATGAGTTTCAAGTGAAAACAAAAAAGGACTGTATTACTGTTCCTAAACAAAGTCATATCCAAGTGGAGTGCCGTGTAGCAGCACAGCCATTTAAACAAGACATGACTGTTATTTGAGCCAGATTTAAACCCTCAGTGGCCAGACAATCTTGAGTTCTTCGACAGTTAAAAAGGGCACTTTACCTGTCATAACTGTGGATGTCTAACCCCACTGACCACGACTTTGTTCTGGTAGGTCGTACTTTCGTTGGAATGGTACAGACTATAACAGCTGTTTTACCTGCCCAGATGTTTGAAAAAGCCACTGTAGCTACAATTAATCCCACCAGCACACAGCCTTCATCTCGCTCTAATGAGAAGTGGGATCCTCCTGTACATCTTGGCCACCTCAGTGAAGAACAGAGGGTCATAGTTAAGCAGATGCTCAGAGAAGAATGTGACTCTTTCTTTAAAACAGACAATGACAGGCTGCATTGAAAACTTGCAAATGACTATTTCAAGGACAATGAGCCTGCCAAACGCACATATGTCAGTACCACGCCCCCTCTATCAGGAGATGAAAAGTTACCTGCATGATCTAATCGCACAAGGCTGGGTCAGAAAGTCAAACTCCTCATACTCCTCACCAGTCGTGTGCATTAGAAAAAAGGATGGCACTTTGAGACTGTGTATAGATTACAGAGACTTGAATAGAAAAACCCATCCAGACCGCCAGCCCATCCCACGTGTCCAGGACATTATGGACAGTTTAGGTGGTAACTCCTGGTTCTCACTATTAGATCAGGGAAAAGCATACCACCAGGGGTTCATGTCAGAGGAAAGCCACCCACTCACTGCTTTTGTGACCCCCTGGGGATTGTATGAATGGATACGCATCCCCTTTGGACTAATGAATGCCCCTGCAGCATTTCAACGCTGTATGGAGGAGTGCTTGGAGGGACTTCGCGACAACATATGCATCCCCTACCTGGACGACACACTGGTCTACAGCAAAACTTTCAAAGTTCATGTGGAGGATGTGAGAAAAGTCCTCCAGCGGCTAAGAGACTTTGGTATTAAACTTAAGTCAAGTAAGTGTGACATTTTTAAACCTGAAGTGCGCTACTTGGGTAGAATAGTGTCAGCAGAGGGCAGCAAAGTTGATCCTGCTGATTTTGAAGCTGTAAGAGCACTCAAGGACATTAAACCGCAAACTGTTGGTCAGCTCAGAAAGATGTTAGGCCTTCTATCATACTACAGGCAATACATAAAGGACTTTTCCAGAAAAGCAAACTGTCTATATGAACTGTTAAAAGCAGACAAGGACAATGAAAACTTGACCACAAAAGTCACAAAGCAAAAGAAGACAAGTCCCGTTGTGCCCTCATCCACACAAATAATGTGGACTGACAAACACCAAAGTGCACTCGAGGAACAAATTGACTGTCTGATGAACCCACCAGTGCTCGGCTTTCCAGATTTCACCCAGCCATTTATTGTACACACTGACGCCTCACACGAGGGACTCGGTGCAGTGCTATACCAAAGACAAAATCATAAGCTGCGAGTTATTGCTTATGGCTCACGCACATTAACAGCAGCTGAGAAAAACTACCACTTTCATGCAGGCAAGCTAGAGTTTTTAGCTTTAAAGTGGGCGATCACAGACAAATTTCGAGACTACTTATATTATGCCCCGTCATTCACTGTGTTTAGTGATAACAACCCATTAACTTATATTTTGTCCACTGCCAAACTGAATGCAACATCAAGATGGGTCGCAGAGCTCGCTGACTTTCATTTCACTATTAAGTACAAACCAGGAAAAGAAAATGGTGATGCTGATGCTTTGTCGAGAATGCCCCTTGATGTAGAGACTCTAATGAAAGACTGTTCTGAGGAACTCCCTCCTGACTCTATTGCAGCTGCTATCCAGGCCATAGAGGCACAAAAGGAGACCCCTGCCACATGGTCAATGTTGGCCACAGCTTTGTCAGTCACAGCACAAGGTGTGTCAGTCGAAGCATCACTCGCACCCATCCCAAAAGAACAGCTAAGCCAAGCACAAAAGACTGATCCTGTTATTGGCCCTGTATTACAGCGCAAAATGTCAGATTCAAAGCCACTGACCAGAGAGCTAAGAACTTGCAGTCCAAAAACAAAATGCTTATTCAGAGAATGGGACAAGCTAGTGCTAGTTAGTGATGGCATTTTGTACAGAACCACTTCTGTCCGCAAACAGCTGGTACTGCCAGAACACTTTAAGAAAACAGTGCTTGAAGAACTGCACAATAACATGGGTCATCAAGGTGTCGACCGCACCGTGTCTTTAGTACGTGACTGCTTCTTTTGGCCTTACATGCAGACAGACATTGAACATTATGTGACCAGTGTGTGTTCCTGTGTCAAACAGAAAAAACCCAGTCGCGATTTAAGAGCCCCTTTGACCAACATTGTAACAACACAGCCTTTTGAACTTGTGTGTATAGACTTTCTTCATCTTGACAAATGCAAAGGTGGTTTTGAATATATTTTAGTGATTGTTGATCACTTCACATGCTTTGCACAAGCCTATGCCACTACTTCAAAGTCAGGGAAAACTGCTGCAAACCTCATTTTCAATGACTATGCCCTGAGATTTGGTTTTCCTTGTCGCATTCACCATGACCAAGGCGGTGAATTTGAAAATCAGTTATTCACTCAACTTAAGAAACTCAGTGGCACAGCCGGCTCAAGAACAACTCCCTATCACCCGATGGGGAATGGTCAAGTCGAGCGCATGAACAGGACATTGTTACAAATGCTTAAGACACTCACTGAAACACAAAAGTCAAACTGGAAGGACTCTAACAAGCTGGTGTACTCCTACAACTGTACTCATTGTGATGTGACTGGTTACTCTCCATTTTATCTACTGTTCGGGCGCTCACCCAGATTGCCAGTAGATACGCTCTTTGGACTGTATTCAGATTCTGGTTTTAGTGACCACAAAGACTATGTTGAAAAATGGAGAAAGGGCATGGATGAAGCATACGCCATTGCAAATGAGAATGCCAAGAAAACAGCTGACAAAAGCAAAAGACATTATGACACAAAAGTAAGGAGTTCTGTGTTACAGCCTGGCGAGAGAGTCTTGGTCAAAAACCTGACTCCAAGGGGAGGCCCAGGGAAACTCAGGCTATTGGGAGGACACTATTCATATGGTAGTCAGACAAATGGGGCCTGACCTTCCAATCTATGAAGTGAGACCAGAGAGAGGCAAAGGACGCTCTAGGGTACTACACAGAAACTTACTCATGTCCTGTGACCACTTACCTTTTGAACCAGCCCCAGAAAAAGACAACCCTGTAAAACAGAAGAAGAGAGACAAAACTGCCCCAGATGCTCATATGTCTGATGATGAGGAGAGTGGTGATGAGTTCAGCTTTTACTATGCATCACCTCAGCCGCCTGTTCCCCAGCCATCAGACCCTCCTGAAACGGAACAAGAACCTGCTGCAGTGAGACATCAGCCTCCAGCACCAGCCCTTGCTGCTGTTCCACCAGAGCCCCCTGGTGGAGATCATCTGGAAGCACGTCATCCTGCTGCTGAGGAGGCAACTCATGAGGAGACGGATTCAGCGGCTGGTGATCCTCCAGGCCCTTTGTTGCCTGCTGCATCTGAGGGAGCAGAGGAGACCACGTCCCAGCGCCCTCAACGAGAGAAACACCCACCGAAACGGATGACCTACGACTACCTAGGGACCCCATCCTGCTCCAGTGTCCAGCCTGCACCACCTATGCTGCCTGTGTACCCAGGTCTGGTCCCATGGTTCCCTACGCTGCAGCCATACTACACTCAGCCCTTTGGTATGCATGGACTACAGTAAACAGGTACTCCAGCACATTACCCCATATTCAGGGGTACGACACTCTCCAGTGATGTATCTACAGACTGTCATCGAGACTTTTCCTTCTATGGTTACAAACACAGACAATAGACTGCTTACTGACTCCTTAGTCTTTGGTCTTCAGATCTGGACTGTGGTGAAGTGATGGTTAGAGCCCACAGATATGGTTTGCTTTCAAGTTAATGGACTAACGGGTAAACATAGAATGTTGATCATTTTGACATGTGGAAGTAAATGTTTTTGATTATAATGTCGGGACGAAATTTTTCAAGTGGAGGAGAGTGTGATAGGTTAGAAGGGTAGCACGCCTTTAAAAACTATGCTCAGCACCAATAAACAGTGATTAGCTCTCTGCCAATAAACAATGATAACTCATAGTTAGAAGGGTAGCACGCCTTTAAAAACTATGCTCAGCACCAATAAATAGTGATTAGCTCTCTGCCAATAAACAATGATAACTCATAAGGTGATGTCATTAAAAACACTAGGGAAAACAACTCATAAGGTGATGTCATATTAAAAATAGTAGAATAGAAATAGTTAAAAATAGGAAAGAGCTTAAAACGTTAAAAAGGTTTGTAATAAATATACATTTACATAAAAGCCTTCAGAACAATATAAATACAGTTAAGAGTTGGTTAAAAGTATGTTATTCTTTTATTTTTTCTAAATGTTTTGTAATTCTATTCAAAGGAATTGTGACCGCATTCTCGGAAATCGTCTAGTAATCCTGGGATCCTTTATTTTTGCAACTTGTAATGTGTTCCCACACCACTGGAGGGATTTCAAGGGGTTTCTCCTCCATTGCAATAAACCTCTGCGTGAGAGAAACAACCAGAAATAACTCGTGATTATCCTCATATTTTCAGGTAAACGTTTCCCAGTGTTATAAATGTTATATGCATTGTTAAGGTATTTTTCTGTTTATATTGCATGTTAGAATGAAGCTAAAGAAACGTTTTCATGCATGTTTTAAGAGTTTAAAATACGTTTTTCTGCACGTGAACTTAGCTTGAGTCTGCCATTTTATGTTAAGAAAAAGACGAAGAAATAACGATTGGTCATATTGATTGCAATAAACCTCTGCGTGAGAGAAACAACCAGAAATAACTCTCGTGATTATTTCCTCATATTTTCAGAGGTACTGCAGCACATTACCCCATATTCAGGGGTACGACATTTGCACACACTGCAGCAGGGATTTTGGTCCACTCCTCCATACAGATCTTCTCTAGATCTTTCAGGTTTGGAGTTTCAGCTTCCTCCAAAGATTTTCTATTGAGTTCAGGTCTGGAGACTGGCCAGGCCACTCCAGAACCTTGAAATGCTTCTTACAGAGCCCCTCCTTAGTTGCCCTGGCTGTGTGTTTGGGATCATTGTCATGCTGGAAGACCCAGCCATGACCCATCTTCAATGCTCTTACTGAGGGAAGGAGGTTGTTTGCCAAAATCTCGCAATACATGACCCCATCCATCCTCCCTTCAGTACGGTGCAGTCGTCCTGTCCCCTTTGCAGAAGAGTAACCCCAGAGTATGATATTTCCACCCACATGCTTCACGGTTGGGATGGTTTTCTTGGGGTTGTTCTCATCCTCTAAACATGGTAAGTGGAGTTGATTCCAAAAAGCTTTATTTTGGTCTCATCTGACCACATGACCTTCTCCCATGGCTCCTCTGGATCGTCCAGATGGTCACTGGTGAACTTCAAATGGGTCTGGACATGTGTTGGCTTGAGCAGGGAGACCTTGCTGCCCTGCAGGATTTTAAATCATGACAGCATCATGTGTTACTAATGTAATCTTTGTGACTGTGGTCCCAGCTCTCTTCAGCTCATTGACCAGGTCCTCCTGTGTAGTTCTGAGCTTTCTCAGAATCATCCTTACCCCACAAAGTGAGATCTTGCATGGAATCCCAAAGCGAGGGAGATTGACAGTCATCTTGTGTTTCTTCCACTTTCTAATAAATAATCATAACAGTTGTCTTCTACCAAGCTGCTTGCCTGTTGTCCTGTAGTCCATCCCAGCCTTATGTAGGTCTACAGTTTTGTCCCTGGTGTCCTTAGACAGCTCTTTGGTTTCGGCTATGGTGGACAGGTTGGAGTGTGATTGATTGTGTGAACAGGTGTCTTTTATACAGGTAACAAGTTCAAACAGGTGCAAGTAATACAGGTAAAGAGTGCAGAATAAGAGGGCTTCTTAAAGATAAATTAACAGGTCTGTGTGAGCCAGAATTCTTGCTGGTTGGTAGGGGATCATATACTTATTTGCAGCGGTAACATACAAATAAATTATTAAAAAATCATACATTGTGATTTCCGGATTTTTTTTTTTTTTTTTTTAGATCATGTCTCTCACAGTGGACATGCACCAAAGATGAAAATTTCAGACCCCTCCATGATTTCTAAGTGGGAGAACTTGCAAAATCGCAGGGTGTTCAAATACTTATTTTCCTCATTGTAGTTAAGATCAGCTATGTAATGTCTACAGGACCGGAGTCAGTTGTATTAATATATGAAAGTAAAGGAAGATGTCCATCTGCTGGACACTGGAGGACATACAAACCTCTTTTTCTGTGTTGGCTTCATATCATTACCATCCCATCCAATTTAGCCAGTAAGTCTGTAAAAACCTTCCATTGTAGAGTATGACTATACATTCTGTCTCAAAATATGTTTTGCCTTCGTAAGTGGAAAATAAAAGTTGTGTTTGATACAATACAATACGACAACTTTATTGTCCACAGAATGGAAATTCATCTTTGGTTTCACCATTGACATATCTCAAGACAGCAGGATATACAGGACATAATAAAACATTGCAGAGTAGAAATATACGAGGGCTGTCAATAAAGTATAGGTCCTTTTTATTTTTTTCAAAAACTATATGGATTTCATTCATATGTTTTTACGTCAGACATGTTTGAACCCTCGTGCGCATGCGTGAGTTTTTCCACGCCTGTCGGTGACGTCATTCGCCTGTGAGCACTCCTTGTGGGAGGAGTCGTCCAGCCCCTCGTCAGAATTCCTTTGTCTGAGAAGTTGCTGAGAGACTGGCGCTTTGTTTGATCAAAATTTTTTCTAAACCTGTGAGACACATCGAAGTGGACACAGTTCGAAAAATTAAGCTGGTTTTCAGTGAAAATTTTAACGGCTGATGAGAGATTTTGAGGTGATACTGTCGCTTTAAGGACTTCCCACAGTGTGAGACGTCGCGCAGCGCTCTCAGGCGCCGTCGTCAGCCTGTTTCAAGCTGAAAACCTCCACATTTCAGGCTCTATTGATCCAGGACGTCGTGAGAGAACAGAGAAGTTTCAGAAGAAGTCGGTTTCAGCATTTTTTCCAGATATTCCACTGTTAAAGGAGTTTTTTTTAATGAAAGATGTGCGGACGGGTCCGCGCGTCGGGACGCAGGAAAAACACCTCCGTGTTGATAACCATTTGTAAAATCCAGGTGACTTTTGATGGCTTTCAGTGGAGTGAGTATATGAGAAATTGTTTAACAGCTGGACATGTTCCAACTTGTCCTTAAGGCTTCCAACAGAGGTGTTTTTCCTGTGGCGGAGCGTCGCGGCGGCTGCGAGCCGACGC